>NC_092096.1:4777340-4839840 GCF_045679555.1 Salvelinus alpinus | reverse complement strand
TACTGTAGTACACTGCTATCCTCTATAATGGTACCCTATTCCCTATGTACTGTAGTACACTGCTATCATCTATAATGGTACCCTATTCCCTATGTACTGTAGTACACTGCTATCATCTATAATGGTACCCTATTCCCTATGTACTGTAGTACACTGCTATCCTCTATAATGGTACCCTGTTCCCTATGTACTGTAGTACACTGCTATCCTCTATAATGGTACCTTATTCCCTATGTACTGTAGTACACTGCTATCATCTATAATGGTACCCTATTCCCTATGTACTGTAGTACACTGCTATCATCTATAATGGTACCCTATTCCCTATGTACTGTAGTACACTGCTATCATCTATAATGGTAACCTGTTCCCTATGTACTGTAGTACACTGCTATCCTCTATAATGGTAACCTATTCCCTATGTACTGTAGTACACTGCTATCCTCTATAATGGTACCCTATTCCACTGCTATCCTCTATAATGGTACCCTATTCTACTGCTATCCTCTATAATGGTACCCTATTCCCTATGTACTGTAGTACACTGCTATCCTCTATAATGGTACCCCATTCCCTATGTACTGTAGTACACTGCTATCATCTATAATGGTACCCTATTCCCTATGTACTGTAGTACACTGCTATCCTCTATAATGGTACCCAATTCCCTATGTACTGTAGTACACTGCTATCATCTATAATGGTACCCTATTCCAGTGCTATCCTCTATAATGGTACCCTATTCCACTGCTATCCTTTATAATGGTACCCTATTCCCTATGTACTGTAGTACACTGCTATCCTCTATAATGGTACCCTATTCCCTATGTACTGTAGTACACTGCTATCATCTATAATGGTACCCTATTCCCTATGTACTGTAGTACACTGCTATCCTCTATAATGGTACCCTATTCCCTATGTACTGTAGTAGACTGCTATCCTCTATAATGGTACCCTATTCCCTATGTACTGTAGTCCACTGCTATCCTCTATAATGGTACCCTATTCCCTATGTACTGTAGTACACTGCTATCATCTATAATGGTACCCTGTTCCCTATGTACTGTAGTCCACTGCTATCATCTATAATGGTACCCTGTTCCCTATGTACTGTAGTACACTGCTATCCTCTATAATGGTACCCTATTCCCTATGTACTGTAGTACACTGCTATCATCTATAATGGTACCATATTCCCTATGTACTGTAGTACACTGCTATCATCTATAATGGTACCCTATTCCCTATGTACTGTAGTACACTGCTATCCTCTATAATGGTACCCTATTCCCTATGTACTGTAGTACACTGCTATCATCTATAATGGTACCCTGTTCCCTATGTACTGTAGTCCACTGCTATCATCTATAATGGTACCCTGTTCCCTATGTACTGTAGTCCACTGCTATCATCTATAATGGTACCCTATTCCCTATGTACTGTAGTCCACTGCTATCATCTATAATGGTACCCTGTTCCCTATGTACTGTAGTACACTGCTATCCTCTATAATGGTACCCTATTCCCTATGTACTGTAGTGCACTGCTATCCTCTATAATGGTACCCTATTCCCTATGTACTGTAGTACACTGCTATCCTCTATAATGGTACCCTATTCCCTATGTACTGTAGTACAATGCTATCCTCTATAATGGTACCCTATTCCCTATGTACTGTAGTACACTGCTATCCTCTATAATGGTACCCTATTCCCTATGTACTGTAGTACACTGCTATCCTCTATAATGGTACCCTATTCCCTATGTACTGTACTACACTGCTATCCTCTATAATGGTACCCAATTCCCTATGTACTGTAGTACACTGCTATCCTCTATAATGGTACCCTATTCCCTATGTACTGTAGTACACTGCTATCCTCTATAATGGTACCCTATTCCCTATGTAATGTAGACACTGCTATCATCTATAATGGTACCCTATTCCCTATGTACTGTAGTACACTGCTATCATCTGTAATGGTACCCTATTCCCTATGTACTGTAGTACACTGCTATCCTCTATAATGGTACCCTATTCCCTATGTACTGTAGTACACTGCTATCATCTATAATGGTAACCTATTCCCTATGTACTGTAGTACAATGCTATCCTCTATAGTACACTGCTATCCTCTATAATGGTACCCTATTCCCTATGTACTGTAGTACACTGCTATCATCTATAATGGTACCCTATTCCCTATGTACTGTAGTACACTGCTATCCTCTATAATGGTACCCTATTCCCTATGTACTGTAGTACACTGCTATCATCTATAATGGTACCCTATTCCCTATGTACTGTAGTACACTGCTATCATCTATAATGGTACCCTATTCCCTATGTACTGTAGTCCACTGCTATCATCTATAATGGTACCCTGTTCCCTATGTACTGTAGTACACTGCTATCCTCTATAATGGTACCCTATTCCCTATGTACTGTAGTACACTGCTATCATCTATAATGGTACCCTATTCCCTATGTACTGTAGTACACTGCTATCATCTATAATGGTACCCTATTCCCTATGTACTGTAGTACACTGCTATCATCTATAATGGTACCCTATTCCCTATGTACTGTAGTACACTGCTATCATCTATAATGGTACCCTATTACACTGCTATCATCTATATATCATTTTGAAGCTGGTGAACTGCAAACATTGTATCAACTATTAACTGGGTCAGTCTGAAGCTGGTGAACTGAAACATTGTATCAACTATTAACTATTCTGTTCTACAGTACGGTGTTCAGTCCTTCCAGTATGTTCTCTGTTCTACAGTACAGTGTTCTGTCCTTGCAGTATGTTCTCTGTTCTCTCTGTTCTACAGTACGGTGTTCTGTCCTTCCAGTATGTTCTCTGTTCTACAGTACGGTGTTCTGTCCTTGCAGTATGTTCTCTGTTCTACAGTACGGTGTTCTGTCCTTGCAGTATGTTCTCTGTTCTACAGTACGGTGTTCTGTCCTTCCAGTATGTTCTCTGTTCTACAGTACGGTGTTCTGTCCTTGCAGTATGTTCTCTGTTCTACCGTACGCTGTTCAGTCCTTGCAGTATGTTCTCTTTTCTCTCTGTTCTACAGTACGGTGTTCTGTCCTTCCAGTATGTTCTCTGTTCTACAGTACGGTGTTCAGTCCTTGCAGTATGTTCTCTGTTCTACAGTACAGTGTTCTGTCCTTGCAGTATGTTCTCTGTTCTACAGTATGCTGTTCTGTCCTTGCAGTATGTTCTCTGTTCTCTCTGTTCTACAGTACGGTGTTCTGTCCTTGCAGTATGTTCTCTGTTCTACAGTACGGTGTTCAGTCCTTGCAGTATGTTCTCTGTTCTACAGTACGGTGTTCTCCTTGCAGTATGTTCTCTGTTCTACCGTACGGTGTTCAGTCCTTGCAGTATGTTCTCTGTTCTACAGTACGGTGTTCTCCTTGCAGTATGTTCTCTGTTCTATCGTACGGTGTTCAGTCCTTGCAGTATGTTCTCTGTTCTCTCTGTTCTACAGTACGGTGTTCTGTCCTTGCAGTATGTTCTCTGTTCTACAGTACGGTGTTCTGTCCTTCCAGTATGTTCTCTGTTCTACAGTACAGTGTTCTGTCCTTCCAGTATGTTTTCTGTTCTCTCTGTTCTACAGTACGGTGTTCTGTCCTTGCAGTATGTTCTCTGTTCTACCGTACGGTGTTCAGTCCTTGCAGTATGTTCTCTGTTCTACCGTACGGTGTTCTGTCCTTCCAGTATGTTCTCTGTTCTACCGTACGGTGTTCAGTCCTTGCATTATGTTCTCTGTTCTACCGTACGGTGTTCAGTCCTTCCAGTATGTTCTCTGTTCTACAGTACGGTGTTCTGTCCTTGCAGTATGTTCTCTGTTCTACAGTACGAAGTTCTCCTTGCAGTATGTTCTCTGTTCTACCGTACGGTGTTCAGTCCTTGCAGTATGTTCTCTGTTCCACAGTACAGTGTTCTGTCCTTCCAGTATGTGCTCTGTTCTCTCTGCAGGCTCGGGAGCCTCTAACAGCCCAGTCCCATGTGGTGACAGTGTCCAGCCTGCTGCCCTCCTCCTCCTATAACTGCAGTGTGATCAGTTATAGCTACAGTACGCCCAGCGAGCCAGCCTTCATACACATCTCTACTACAGGTACAGCCAGCCTTCATACACATCTCTACTACAGGTACAGTCAGCCTTCATACACATCTCTACTACAGGTACAGTCAGTCAGCCTTCATACACATCTCTACTACAGGTACAGCCTGCCTTCATACTCATCTCTACTACAGGTACAGTCAGTCAGCCTTCATACACATCTCTACTACAGGTACAGCCAGCCTTCATACACATCTCTACTACAGGTACAGTCAGCCTTCATACACATCTCTACTACAGGTACAGTCAGCCTTCATACACAGCTCTACTACAGGTACAACCATCCTTCATACACATCTCTACTACAGGTACAGTCAGCCTTCATACACATCTCTACTACAGGTACAGTCAGCCTTCATACACATCTCTACTACAGGTACAGTCAGCCAGCCTTCATACACATCTCTACTACAGGTACAGCCAGCCAGCCTTCATACACATCTCTACTACAGGTACAGCCAGCCAGCCTTCATACACATCTATACTACAGGTACAGTCAGCCTTCATACACATCTCTACTACAGGTACAGCCAGCCTTCATACACATCTCTACTACAGGTACAGCCAGCCAGCCTTCATACACATCTCTACTACAGGTACAGTCAGCCAGCCTTCATACACATCTCTACTACAGGTACAGTCAGTCAGCCTTCATACACATCTCTACTACAGGTACAGTCAGTCAGCCTTCATACACATCTCTACTACAGGTACAGCCAGCCTTCATACACATCTCTACTACAGGTACAGTCAGCCTTCATACACATCTCTACTGCAGGTACGGTCAGCCTTCATACACATCTCTACTACAGGTACAGCCAGCCTTCATACACATCTCTACTACAGGTACAGTCAGCCGTCATACACATCTCTACTACAGGTACAGTCAGCCTTCATACACATCTCTACTACAGGTACAGTCAGCCTTCATACACATCTCTACTACAGGTACAGCCAGCCTTCATACACATCTCTACTACAGGTACAGTCAGCCTTCATACACATCTCTACTACAGGTACAGTCAGCCTTCATACACATATCTACTACAGGTACAGCCAGCCTTCATACACGTCTCTACTACAGGTACAGTCAGCCTTCATACACATCTCTACTACAGGTACAGCCATCCTTCATACACATCTCTACTACATGCACAGTCAGCCAGCCTTCATACACATCTCTACTACAGGTACAGTCAGTCAGCCTTCATACACATCTCTACTACAGGTACAGTCAGCCAGCCTTCATACACATCTCTACTACAGGTACAGTCAGTCAGCCTTCATACACATCTCTACTACAGGTACAGTCAGTCAGCCTTCATACACATCTCTACTACAGGTACAGTCAGCCTTCATACACATCTCTACTACAGGTACAGTCAGCCTTCATACACATCTCTACTACAGGTACAGTCAGCCTTCATACACATCTCTACTACAGGTACAGCCAGCCTTCATACACATCTCTACTACAGGTACAGTCAGCCAGCCTTCATACACATCTCTACTACAGGTACAGTCAGTCAGCCTTCATACACATCTCTACTACAGGTACAGTCAGCCTTCATACACATCTCTACTACAGGTACAGCCAGCCTTCATACACATCTCTACTACAGGTACAGCCAGCCTTCATACACATCTCTACTACAGGAACAGTCAGCCAGCTTTCATACACATCTCGACTACAGGTACAGTCAGCCTTCATACACATCTCTACTACAGGTACAGCCAGCCTTCATACACATCTCTACTACAGGTACAGTCAGCCTTCATACACATCTCTACTACAGGTACAGTCAGCCAGCCTTCATACACATCTCTACTACAGGTACAGTCAGCCAGCCTTCATACACATCTCTACTACAGGTACAATAAGTCAGCCTTCATACACATCTCTACTACAGGAACAGTCAGCCTTCATACACATCTCTACTACAGGTACAGTCAGCCAGCCTTCATACACATCTCTACTACAGGTACAGTCAGCCAGCCTTCATACACATCTCTACTACAGGTACAATAAGTCAGCCTTCATACACATCTCTACTACAGGAACAGTCAGCCTTCATACACCTCTCTACTGCAGGTACAGTCAGCCAGCCTTCATACACATCTCTACTACAGGTACAGCCAGCCTTCATACACATATCTACTACAGGTACAGCCAGCCTTCATACACATCTCTACTACAGGTACAGTCAGCCTTCATACACATCTCTACTACAGGTACAGCCAGCCTTCATACACATCTCTACTACAGGTACAGTCAGCCTTCATACACATCTCTACTACAGGTACAGTCAGCATTTATACACATCTCTACTACAGGTACAGTCAGCCTTCATACACATCTCTACTACAGGTACAGTCAGTCAGCCTTCATACACATCTCTACTACAGGTACAGTCAGCCTTCATACACATCTCTACTACAGGTACAGTCAGCCTTCATACACATCTCTACTACAGGTACAGTCAGCCTTCATACACATCTCTACTACAGGTACAGCCAGCCTTCATACACATCTCTACTACAGGTACAGTCAGTCAGCCTTCATACACATCTCTACTACAGGTACAGTCAGCCTTCATACACATCTCTACTACAGGTACAGTCAGCCTTCATACACATCTCTACTACAGGTACAGCCAGCCTTCATACACATCTCTACTACAGGTACAGTCAGTCAGCCTTCATACACATCTCTACTACAGGTACAGTCAGCCTTCATACACATCTCTACTACAGGTACAGTCAGCCTTCATACACATCTCTACTACAGGTACAGCCAGCCTTCATACACATCTCTACTACAGGAACAGTCAGCCAGCTTTCATACACATCTCGACTACAGGTACAGTCAGCCTTCATACACATCTCTACTACAGGTACAGCCAGCCTTCATACACATCTCTACTACAGGTACAGTCAGCCTTCATACACATCTCTACTACAGGTACAGTCAGCCAGCCTTCATACACATCTCTACTACAGGTACAGTCAGCCAGCCTTCATACACATCTCTACTACAGGTACAGTAAGTCAGCCTTCATACACATCTCTACTACAGGAACAGTCAGCCTTCATACACATCTCTACTACAGGTACAGTCAGCCAGCCTTCATACACATCTCTACTACAGGAACAGTCAGCCTTCATACACATCTCTACTACAGGTACAGTCAGCCTTCATACACATCTCTACTACAGGTACAGTCAGCCTTTATACACATCTCTACTACAGGTACAGCCAGCCTTCATACACATCTCTACTACAGGTACAGTCAGCCTTTATACACATCTCTACTACAGGTACAGTCAGCCTTTATACACATCTCTACTACAGGTACAGTCAGCCTTCATACACATCTCTACTACAGGTACAGTCAGTCAGCCTTCATACACATCTCTACTACAGGTACAGCCAGTCAGCCTTTATACACATCTCTACTACAGGTACAGCCAGTCAGCCTTTATACACATCTCTACTACAGGTACAGCCAGCCTTCATACACATCTCTACTACAGGTACAGTCAGCCTTCATACACATCTCTACTACAGGTACAGTCAGCCAGCCTTCATACGCATCTCTACTACAGGTACAGCCATCCTTCATACACATTTCTACTACAGGTACAGTCAGTCAGCCTTCATACACATCTCTACTACAGGTACAGTCAGCCTTCATACACATATCTACTACAGGTACAGCCAGCCTTCATACACGTCTCTACTACAGGTACAGTCAGCCTTCATACACATCTCTACTACAGGTACAGCCATCCTTCATACACATCTCTACTACATGCACAGTCAGCCAGCCTTCATACACATCTCTACTACAGGTACAGTCAGTCAGCCTTCATACACATCTCTACTACAGGTACAGTCAGCCAGCCTTCATACACATCTCTACTACAGGTACAGTCAGTCAGCCTTCATACACATCTCTACTACAGGTACAGTCAGTCAGCCTTCATACACATCTCTACTACAGGTACAGTCAGCCTTCATACACATCTCTACTACAGGTACAGTCAGCCTTCATACACATCTCTACTACAGGTACAGTCAGCCTTCATACACATCTCTACTACAGGTACAGCCAGCCTTCATACACATCTCTACTTCAGGTACAGTCAGCCAGCCTTCATACACATCTCTACTACAGGTACAGTCAGTCAGCCTTCATACACATCTCTACTACAGGTACAGTCAGCCTTCATACACATCTCTACTACAGGTACAGCCAGCCTTCATACACATCTCTACTACAGGTACAGCCAGCCTTCATACACATCTCTACTACAGGAACAGTCAGCTAGCTTTCATACACATCTCGACTACAGGTACAGTCAGCCTTCATACACATCTCTACTACAGGTACAGCCAGCCTTCATACACATCTCTACTACAGGTACAGTCAGCCTTCATACACATCTCTACTACAGGTACAGTCAGCCAGCCTTCATACACATCTCTACTACAGGTACAGTAAGTCAGCCTTCATACACATCTCTACTACAGGAACAGTCAGCCTTCGTACACATCTCTACTACAGGTACAGTCAGCCTTCATACACATCTCTACTAGAGGTACAGTCAGCCTTCATACACATCTCTACTACAGGTACAGTCAGCCAGCCTTCATACACATCTCTACTACAGGAACAGTCAGTCTTCATACACATCTCTACTACAGGTACAGTCAGCCTTCATACACATCTCTACTACAGGTACAGTCAGCCTTTATACACATCTCTACTACAGGTACAGCCAGCCTTCATACACATCTCTACTACAGGTACAGTCAGCCTTTATACACATCTCTACTACAGGTACAGTCAGCCTTTATACACATCTCTACTACAGGTACAGTCAGCCTTCATACACATCTCTACTACAGGTACAGTCAGTCAGCCTTCATACACATCTCTACTACAGGTACAGCCAGTCAGCCTTTATACACATCTCTACTACAGGTACAGCCAGTCAGCCTTTATACACATCTCTACTACAGGTACAGCCAGCCTTCATACACATCTCTACTACAGGTACAGTCAGCCTTCATACACATCTCTACTACAGGTGCAGTCAGCCAGCCTTCATACGCATCTCTACTACAGGTACAGCCATCCTTCATACGCATCTCTACTACAGGTACAGCCATCCTTCATACACATCTCTACTACAGGTACAGTCAGTCAGCCTTCATACACATCTCTACTACAGGTACAGTCAGTCAACCTTCATACACATCTCTACTACAGGTACAGTCAGCCAGCCTTCATACACATCTTTACCAGAGGTACAGTCAGCCAGCCAGCCTTCATACACATCTCTACTACAGGTACAGCCAGCCTTCATACACATCTCTACTACAGGTACAGTCAGCCTTCATACACATCTCTACTACAGGTACAGTCAGCCAGCCTTCATACACATCTCTACTACAGGTACAGTCAGCCAGCCTTCATACACATCTCTACTACAGGTACAGTAAGTCAGCCTTCATACACATCTCTACTACAGGAACAGTCAGCCTTCATACACATCTCTACTACAGGTACAGTCAGCCAGCCTTCATACACATCTCTACTACAGGAACAGTCAGCCTTCATACACATCTCTACTACAGGTACAGTCAGCCTTCATACACATCTCTACTACAGGTACAGTCAGCCTTTATACACATCTCTACTACAGGTACAGCCAGCCTTCATACACATCTCTACTACAGGTACAGTCAGCCTTTATACACATCTCTACTACAGGTACAGTCAGCCTTTATACACATCTCTACTACAGGTACAGTCAGCCTTCATACACATCTCTACTACAGGTACAGTCAGTCAGCCTTCATACACATCTCTACTACAGGTACAGCCAGTCAGCCTTTATACACATCTCTACTACAGGTACAGCCAGTCAGCCTTTATACACATCTCTACTACAGGTACAGCCAGCCTTCATACACATCTCTACTACAGGTACAGTCAGCCTTCATACACATCTCTACTACAGGTACAGTCAGCCAGCCTTCATACGCATCTCTACTACAGGTACAGCCATCCTTCATACACATTTCTACTACAGGTACAGTCAGTCAGCCTTCATACACATCTCTACTACAGGTACAGTCAGCCTTCATACACATATCTACTACAGGTACAGCCAGCCTTCATACACGTCTCTACTACAGGTACAGTCAGCCTTCATACACATCTCTACTACAGGTACAGCCATCCTTCATACACATCTCTACTACATGCACAGTCAGCCAGCCTTCATACACATCTCTACTACAGGTACAGTCAGTCAGCCTTCATACACATCTCTACTACAGGTACAGTCAGCCAGCCTTCATACACATCTCTACTACAGGTACAGTCAGTCAGCCTTCATACACATCTCTACTACAGGTACAGTCAGTCAGCCTTCATACACATCTCTACTACAGGTACAGTCAGCCTTCATACACATCTCTACTACAGGTACAGTCAGCCTTCATACACATCTCTACTACAGGTACAGTCAGCCTTCATACACATCTCTACTACAGGTACAGCCAGCCTTCATACACATCTCTACTTCAGGTACAGTCAGCCAGCCTTCATACACATCTCTACTACAGGTACAGTCAGTCAGCCTTCATACACATCTCTACTACAGGTACAGTCAGCCTTCATACACATCTCTACTACAGGTACAGCCAGCCTTCATACACATCTCTACTACAGGTACAGCCAGCCTTCATACACATCTCTACTACAGGAACAGTCAGCTAGCTTTCATACACATCTCGACTACAGGTACAGTCAGCCTTCATACACATCTCTACTACAGGTACAGCCAGCCTTCATACACATCTCTACTACAGGTACAGTCAGCCTTCATACACATCTCTACTACAGGTACAGTCAGCCAGCCTTCATACACATCTCTACTACAGGTACAGTCAGCCAGCCTTCATACACATCTCTACTACAGGTACAGTAAGTCAGCCTTCATACACATCTCTACTACAGGAACAGTCAGCCTTCGTACACATCTCTACTACAGGTACAGTCAGCCTTCATACACATCTCTACTAGAGGTACAGTCAGCCTTCATACACATCTCTACTACAGGTACAGTCAGCCAGCCTTCATACACATCTCTACTACAGGAACAGTCAGTCTTCATACACATCTCTACTACAGGTACAGTCAGCCTTCATACACATCTCTACTACAGGTACAGTCAGCCTTTATACACATCTCTACTACAGGTACAGCCAGCCTTCATACACATCTCTACTACAGGTACAGTCAGCCTTTATACACATCTCTACTACAGGTACAGTCAGCCTTTATACACATCTCTACTACAGGTACAGTCAGCCTTCATACACATCTCTACTACAGGTACAGTCAGTCAGCCTTCATACACATCTCTACTACAGGTACAGCCAGTCAGCCTTTATACACATCTCTACTACAGGTACAGCCAGTCAGCCTTTATACACATCTCTACTACAGGTACAGCCAGCCTTCATACACATCTCTACTACAGGTACAGTCAGCCTTCATACACATCTCTACTACAGGTACAGTCAGCCAGCCTTCATACGCATCTCTACTACAGGTACAGCCATCCTTCATACGCATCTCTACTACAGGTACAGCCATCCTTCATACACATCTCTACTACAGGTACAGTCAGTCAGCCTTCATACACATCTCTACTACAGGTACAGTCAGTCAACCTTCATACACATCTCTACTACAGGTACAGTCAGCCAGCCTTCATACACATCTTTACCAGAGGTACAGTCAGCCAGCCAGCCTTCATACACATCTCTACTACAGGTACAGCCAGCCTTCATACACATCTCTACTACAGGTACAGCCAGCCTTCATACACATCTCTAATACAGGTACAGTCAGCCAGCATTCATACACATCTCTACTACAGGTACAGTCAGTCAGCCTTCATACACATCTCTACTACAGGTACAGCCAGCCTTCATACACATCTCTACTACAGGTACAGCCTGCCTTCATACACATCTCTACTACAGGTACAGTCAGCCAGCCGTCATACACATCTCTACTACAGGTACAGCCAGCCTTCATACACATCTCTACTACAGGTACAGTCAGCCTTCATACACATCTCTACTACAGGTACAGTCAGTCAGCCTTCATACACATCTCTACTACAGGTACAGTCAGTCAGCCTTCATACACATCTCTACTACAGGTACAGTCAGTCAGCCTTCATACACATCTCTACTACAGGTACAGCCAGCCTTCATACACATCTCTACTACAGGTACAGCCAGCCTTCATACACATCTCTACTACAGGTACAGTCAGCCTTCATACACATCTCTACTACAGGTACAGTCAGCCTTCATACACATCTCTACTACAGGTACAGTCAGCCTTTATACACATCTCTATTACAGGTACAGCCAGCCTTCATACACATCTCTACCACAGGTACAGTCAGCCTTCATACACATCTCTACTACAGGTACAGTCAGCATTCATACACATCTCTACTACAGGTACAGTCAGCCTTCATACACATCTCTACTACAGGTACAGTCATCCTTCATACACATCTCTACTACAGGTACAGTCAGCCTTTATACACATCTCTACTACAGGTACAGTCAGCCTTTATACACATCTCTACTACAGGTACCGTCAGCCAGTCTACCAGAGGTATGGGAAACCTCTACGGTTCTACAGTTTTACACCACAGAACCAGTCTGTTTTTAAGTGGTTCCCAGCCACACTCTCTCTCTTTCCTGTGGTAAAATATGGTTCCTGTTTTCTAGAAGGCCAACGTCAGCTGGCTGTAGTGGATCACACGCAACCACTATGACTCAAATGCTGACCTTCAGATCCTCATTGCTGTATCTGCAGGCTGTGTGTATGCCTGTCGTATCATCCAGAATCTGTACTGTGTTGTCCTTCCAGCCAGAGAGATGAACCTGTATCTGCAGGCTGTGTGTATGCCTGTCGTATCATCCAGAATCTGTACTGTGTTGTCCTTCCAGCCAGAGAGATGAACCTGTATCTGCAGGCTGTGTGTATGCCTGTCGTATCATCCAGCATCTGTACTGTGTTGTTCTTCCAGCCAGAGAGATGAATCCCAGCGTAGCTGCCATCTCTGCTCTAGCAGTCCTCAGTGTGCTCCTTCTCAGCCTGCTGGTCCTCTTCCTACTGATGCTGCGTAAGAAACACCTGCAGATGGCCAGGTGAGATATGGGGGAGCTGTTCACATAATGGACACACAAGCCTGACACTAACCTTTCTACAGTTCTGGCTTTTTCAGATAATATTTCACAATATATTTCTCTCAGAAGATTAAGACAAATAGAGCTGAACAAGTACAGCCACTAGCTCCTCCTCTCTCCCCTTGGCTCCTCCTCTCCCCCCTGACTACCAGGACCACTGGCTTCTCTCCCCCTTGACTACCAGGACCACTGGCTTCTCTCCCCCCTGACTACCAGGACCACTGGCTCCTCTCTCCCCCCTGACTACCAGGACCACTGGCTCCTCTCCCCCCTGACTACCAGGACCACTGGCTCCTCTCTCCCCCCTGACTACCAGGACCACTGGCTCCTCTCTCCCCCTGGCTACCAGGACCACTGGCTCCTCTCCCCCCTGACTACCAGGACCACTGGCTTCTCTCCCCCTTGACTACCAGGACCACTGGCTTCTCTCCCCCCTGACTACCAGGACCACTGGCTCCTCTCTCCCCCCTGACTACCAGGACCACTGGCTCCTCTCCCCCCTGACTACCAGGACCACTGGCTCCTCTCTCCCCCCTGACTACCAGGACCACTGGCTCCTCTCTCCCTCTGACTACCAGGACCACTGGCTCCTCTCCCCCCTGACTACCAGGACCACTGGCTTCTCTCCCCCCTGACTACCAGGACCACTGGCTCCTCTCTCCCCCCTGACTACCAGGACCACTGGCTCCTCTCTCCCCCCTGACTACCATGACCACTGGCTTCTCTCCCCCCTGACTACCAGGACCACTGGCTCCTCTCCCCCCTGACTACCAGGACCACTGGCTTCTCTCCCCCCTGACTACCATGACCACTGGCTCCTCTCCCCCCTGACTACCAGGACCACTGGCTTCTCTCCCCCCTGACTACCAGGACCACTGGCTTCTCTCCCCCCTGACTACCAGGACCACTGGCTTCTCTCCCCCCTGACTACCAGGACCACTGGCTCCTCTCCCCCCCTGACTACCAGGACCACTGGCTCCTCTCCCCCCCTGACTACCAGGACCACTGGCTCCTCTCTCCCCCCTGACTACCAGGACCACTGGCTCCTCTCTCCCCCCCCTGACTACCAGGACCACTGGCTCCTCTCCCCCCTGACTACCACGACCACTGGCTCCTCTCTCCCCCCTGACTACCAGGACCACTGGCTCCTCTCCCCCCTGACTACCATGACCACTGGCTCCTCTCCCCCCTGACTACCAGGACCACTGGCTCCTCTCCCCCCTGACTACCAGGACCACTGGCTTCTCTCCCCCCTGACTACCAGGACCACTGGCTCCTCTCTCCCCCCTGACTACCAGGACCACTGGCTCCTCTCTCCCCCCTGACTACCAGGACCACTGGCTCCTCTCCCCCCTGACTACCATGACCACTGGCTTCTCTCTCCCCCCTGACTACCAGGACCACTGGCTCCTCTCTCCCCCCTGACTACCAGGACCACTGGCTCCTCTCCCCCCCTGACTACCAGGACCACTGGCTCCTCTCTCCCCCCTGACTACCAGGACCACTGGCTCCTCTCTCCCTCTGACTACCAGGACCACTGGCTCCTCTCCCCCCTGACTACCAGGACCACTGGCTTCTCTCCCCCTTGACTACCAGGACCACTGGCTCCTCTCTCCCCCCTGACTACCATTACCACTGGCTTCTCTCCCCCCTGACTACCAGGACCACTGGCTCCTCTCCCCCCTGACTACCAGGACCACTGGCGTCTCTCCCCCCTGACTACCAGGACCACTGGCTCCTCTCTCCCTCTGACTACCAGGACCACTGGCTCCTCTCCCCCCTGACTACCAGGACCACTGGCTTCTCTCCCCCTTGACTACCAGGACCACTGGCTCCTCTCTCCCCCCTGACTACCATTACCACTGGCTCCTCTCCCCCCTGACTACCAGGACCACTGGCTCCTCTCTCGTCCCTGACTACCAGGACCACTGGCTCCTCTCTCCCTCTGACTACCAGGACCACTGGCTCCTCTCCCCCCTGACTACCAGGACCACTGGCTTCTCTCCCCCTTGACTACCAGGACCACTGGCTCCTCTCTCCCCCCTGACTACCATTACCACTGGCTTCTCTCCCCCCTGACTACCAGGACCACTGGCTCCTCTCCCCCCTGACTACCAGGACCACTGGCGTCTCTCCCCCCTGACTACCAGGACCACTGGCTCCTCTCTCCCCCCTGACTACCAGGACCACTGGCTCCTCTCTCCCCCCTGACTACCAGGACCACTGGCTCCTCTCCCCCTGACTACCAGGACCACTGGCTTCTCTCCCCCTGACTACCAGGACCACTGGCTTCTCTCCCCCCTGACTACCATGACCACTGGCTTCTCTCCCCCTGACTACCAGGACCACTGGCTTCTCTCCCCCTGACTACCAGGACCACTGGCTCCTCTCTCCCCCCTGACTACCAGGACCACTGGCTCCTCTCCCCCCTGACTACCATGACCACTGGCTCCTCTCTCCCCCCTGACTACCAGGACCACTGGCTCCTCTCCCCCTGACTACCAGGACCACTGGCTTCTCTCCCCCTGACTACCATGACCACTGGCTTCTCTCCCCCCTGACTACCAGGACCACTGGCTCCTCTCCCCCCTGACTACCAGGACCACTGGCTTCTCTCCCCCTGACTACCATGACCACTGGCTTCTCTCCCCCTGACTACCAGGACCACTGGCTCCTCTCCCCCCTGACTACCAGGACCACTGGCTCCTCTCCCCCCTGACTACCAGGACCACTGGCTTCTCTCCCTCCCTGACTACCATGACCACTGGCTCCTCTCCCCCCCTGACTACCAGGACCACTGGCTCCTCTCCCCCTGACTACCATGACCACTGGCTTCTCTCCCCCCTGACTACCAGGACCACTGGCTCCTCTCCCCCTGACTACCATGACCACTGGCTTCTCTCCCCCCTGACTACCATGACCACTGGCTCCTCTCCCCCTGACTACCAGGACCACTGGCCCCTCTCCCCCCTGACTACCAGGACCACTGGCTCCTCTCCCCCCTGACTACCATGACCACTGGCTCCTCTCCCCCTGACTACCAGGACCACTGGCTCCTCTCCCCCCTGACTACCATGACCACTGGCTCCTCTCCCCCTGACTACCATGACCACTGGCTCCTCTCTCCCCCCTGACTACCATGACCAGTGGCTCCTCTCCCCCCTGACTACCATGACCACTGGCTCCTCTCTCCCCCTGACTACCAGGACCACTGGCTCCTCTCCCCCCTGACTACCATGACCACTGGCTCCTCTCCCCCCTGACTACCAGGACCACTGGCTCCTCTCTCCCCCCTGACTACCATGACCACTGGCTTCTCTCCCCCCTGACTACCAGGACCACTGGCTCCTCTCCCCCCTGACTACCAGGACCACTGGCTCCTCTCCCCCCTGACTACCATGACCACTGGCTCCTCTCCCCCTGACTACCATGACCACTGGCTTCTCTCCCCCCTGACTACCAGGACCACTGGCTCCTCTCCCCCTGACTACCAGGACCACTGGCTCCTCTCCCCCTGACTACCATGACCACTGGTTCCTCTCCCCCTGACTACCATGACCACTGGCTCCTCTCTCCCCCCTGACTACCAGGACCACTGGCTCCTCTCCCCCCTGACTACCATGACCACTGGCTCCTCTCCCCCTGACTACCAGGACCACTGGCTCCTCTCCCCCCTGACTACCAGGACCACTGGCTTCTCTCCCCCTGACTACCATGACCACTGGCTTCTCTCCCCCCTGACTACCAGGACCACTGGCTCCTCTCCCCCCTGACTACCAGGACCACTGGCTCCTCTCCCCCCTGACTACCAGGACCACTGGCTCCTCTCCTCCCCTGACTACCATGACCACTGGCTCCTCTCTCCCCCCTGACTACCATGACCACTGGCTCCTCTCTCCCCCCTGACTACCATGACCACTGGCTCCTCTCTCCCCCCTGACTACCATGACCACTGGCTCCTCTCCCCCCTGACTACCATGACCACTGGCTCCTCTCCCCCTGACTACCATGACCACTGGCTCCTCTCTCCCCCCTGACTACCATGACCACTGGCTCCTCTCCCCCTGACTACCATGACCACTGGCTCCTCTCTCCCCCCTGACTACCATGACCACTGGCTCCTCTCTCCCCCCTGACTACCAGGACCACTGGTTCCTCTCCCCCCTGACTACCAGGACCACTGGCTCCTCTCCCCCTGACTACCATGACCACTGGCTCCTCTCTCCCCCCTGACTACCATGACCACTGGCTCCTCTCCCCCTGACTACCATGACCACTGGCTCCTCTCTCCTCTCTCCCCCCTGACTACCAGGACCACTGGCTCCTCTCCCCCCTGACTACCAGGACCACTGGCTCCTCTCCCCCTGACTACCAGGACCACTGGCTCCTCTCTCCCCCCTGACTACCAGGACCACTGGCTCCTCTCCCCCTGACTACCATGACCACTGGCTCCTCTCTCCCCCCTGACTACCATGACCACTGGCTCCTCTCCCCCTGACTACCATCACCACTGGCTCCTCTCTCCCCCCTGACTACCATGACCACTGGCTCCACTCTCCCCCCTGACTACCAGGACCACTGGCTCCTCTCCTCCCCTGACTACCATGACCACTGGCTCCTCTCTCCCCGCTGACTACCATGACCACTGGCTCCTCTCCCCCTGACTACCATGACCACTGGCTCCTCTCTCCCCCCTGACTACCAGGACCACTGGCTCCTCTCTCCCCCCTGACTACCAGGACCACTGGCTCCTCTCTCCCCCTGACTACCATGACCACTGGCTCCTCTCTCCCCCCTGACTACCAGGACCACTGGCTCCCTCTCCCCCCTGACTACCAGGACCACTGGCTCCTCTCTCCCCCCTGACTACCATGACCACTGGCTCCTCTCCCCCTGACTACCATGACCACTGGCTCCTCTCTCCCCCCTGACTACCATGACCACTGGCTCCTCTCCCCCTGACTACCATGACCACTGGCTCCTCTCTCCCCCCTGACTACCATGACCACTGGCTCCTCTCCCCCTGACTACCATGACCACTGGCTCCTCTCTCCCCCCTGACTACCATGACCACTGGCTCCTCTCCCCCCTGACTACCATGACCACTGGCTCCTCTCCTCCCCTGACTACCATGACCACTGGCTCCTCTCCTCCCCTGACTACCATGACCAGTGGCTTCTCTCCCCCCTGACTACCATGACTAGTGGCTCCTCTCCCCCTGACTACCATGACCACTGGCTCCTCTCTCCCCCCTGACTACCATGACCACTGGCTCCTCTCCCCCTGACTACCATGACCACTGGCGTCTCTCCCCCCTGACTACCAGGACCACTGGCTCCTCTCCCCCCTGACTACCATGACCACTGGCTCCTCTCCCCCTGACTACCATGACCACTGGCTCCTCTCCCCCTGACTACCATGACCACTGGCTTCTCTCCCCCCTGACTACCAGGACCACTGGCTCCTCTCTCCCCCCTGACTACCAGGACCACTGGCTCCTCTCTCCCCCCTGACTACCAGGACCACTGGCTCCTCTCTCCCCCCTGACTACCAGGACCACTGGCTCCTCTCTCCCCCCTGACTACCAGGACCACTGGCTCCTCTCTCCCCCTGACTACCAGGACCACTGGCTTCTCTCCCCCCTGACTACCAGGACCACTGGCTCCTCTCTCCCCCCTGACTACCAGGACCACTGGCTCCTCTCTCCCCCTGACTACCAGGACCACTGGCTCCTCTCTCCCCCCTGACTACCAGGACCACTGGCTCCTCTCTCCCCCCTGACTACCAGGACCACTGGCTCCTCTCTCCCCCCTGACTACCAGGACCACTGGCTCCTCTCCCCCCTGACTACCAGGACCACTGGCTCCTCTCCCCCCTGACTACCATGACCACTGGCTTCTCTCCCCCCTGACTACCATGACCAGTGGCTCCTCTCTCCCCCCTGACTACCAGGACCACTGGCTCCTCTCTCCCCCCTGACTACCAGGACCACTGGCTCCTCTCTCCCCCCTGACTACCAGGACCACTGGCTCCTCTCCCCCTGACTACCAGGACCACTGGCTCCTCTCTCCCCCCTGACTACCAGGACCACTGGCTCCTCTCTCCCCCCTGACTACCATGACCACTGGCTCCTCTCTCCCCCTGACTACCAGGACCACTGGCTCCTCTCCCCCCTGACTACCAGGACCACTGGCTCCTCTCCCCCTGACTACCATGACCACTGGCTTCTCTCCCCCCTGACTACCAGGACCACTGGCTCCTCTCTCCCCCCTGACTACCAGGACCACTGGCTCCTCTCCCCCCTGACTACCAGGACCACTGGCTCCTCTCCCCCCTGACTACCATGACCACTGGCTTCTCTCCCCCCTGACTACCATGACCAGTGGCTCCTCTCTCCCCCCTGACTACCAGGACCACTGGCTCCTCTCTCCCCCCTGACTACCATGACCAGTGGCTCCTCTCTCCCCCCTGACTACCAGGACCACTGGCTCCTCTCTCCCCCCTGGCTACCAGGACCACTGGCTTCTCTCCCCCCTGACTACCATGACCAGTGGCTCCTCTCCCCCCTGACTACCATGACCACTGGCTTCTCTCCCCCCCCCCCCCCGACTACCAGGACCACTGCCCCCCCCCCTGACTACCATGACCACTGACTCTTCTCCCCCCTGACTACCAGGACCACTGGCTTCTCCCCCCCCCCCACCCCCCCCCCCCGACTACCAGGACCACTGCCCCCCCCCTGACTACCAGGACCACTGGCCCCCCCCCCCCCCTGACTACCATGACCACTGGCTTCTCTCCCCCCTGACTACCAGGACCACTGGCTCCTCTCCCCCCTGACTACCAGGACCACTGGCTCCCCCCCTGTCCAGTGTAGATCCGGTCATTACCCACAGAACCTGGCAATAGATAGAATACAAGTATTTTGGTTAAAGCATTTTCAATTCCTCTTTATTGTCTTAGTAATCAAAACGTTTTACTTCCTCTTTTTTATTGTTTCAGTCATCATGTGTGTAATACAGGAAGTTATTTCTGTGTTTGTAGCTATCTGTTTTCTTTCTTCCAGGGAGTGCGGAGCAGAGACATTCGTCAACTTTGCTTCGTTTGAGAGAGACGGCAAACTGCCCTACAACTGGTAGGAATTACCACGTCTCTACCCTGAACCAGAAACCCCAAACAACACATCTGCTGTCCTCAGTCAACCAGACTATCTGAATGTTCTGATCCATTCATCTAAACCAACTACCAGACCAGGGAGAGAGAGAGAGACTACAACTCTGTTTAACACTGGCTAGAGTTAGTAGGAATAACCTCTAATCCAACTACCAGACCAGGGAGGGAGAGAGAGAGACTACAACTCTGTTTAACACTGGTTAGAGTTAGTAGGAATAACCTCTAATCCAACTACCAGACCAGGGAGGGAGAGAGAGAGACTACAACTCTGTTTAACACTGGTTAGAGTTAGTAGGAATAACCTCTAATCCAACTACCAGACCAGGGAGAGAGAGAGAGAGGCAACAACTCTGTTTAACACTGGTTAGAGTTAGTAGGAATAACCTCTAATCCAACTACCAGACCAGGGAGAGAGAGACTACAACTCTGTTTAACACTGGCTAGAGTTAGTAGGAATAAACTCTAATCCAACTACCAGACCAGGGAGAGAGAGACTACAACTCTGTTTAACACTGGCTAGAGTTAGTAGGAATAAACTCTAATCCAACTACCAGACCAGGGAGAGAGAGAGAGACTATAACTATGTTTAACACTGGTTAGAGTTAGTAGGAATAACCTCTAATCCAACTACCAGACCAGGGAGAGAGAGACTACAACTCTGTTTAACACTGGCTAGAGTTAGTAGGAATAACCTCTAATCCAACTATCAGACCAGGGAGAGAGAGAGAGAGACTATAACTCTGTTTAACACTGGTTAGAGTTAGTAGGAATAACCTCTAATCCAACTACCAGACCAGGGAGAGAGAGAGAGAGGCAACAACTCTGTTTAACACTGGTTAGAGTTAGTAGGAATAACCTCTAATCCAACTACCAGACCAGGGAGAGAGAGACTACAACTCTGTTTAACACTGGCTAGAGTTAGTAGGAATAATCTCTAATCCAACTACCAGACCAGGGAGAGAGAGACTACAACTCTGTTTAACACTGGCTAGAGTTAGTAGGAATAACATCTAATCCAACTACCAGACCAGGGAGAGAGAGACTACAACTCTGTTTAACACTGGCTAGAGTTAGTAGGAATAACCTCTAATCCAACTACCAGACCAGGGAGAGATAGAGACTACAACTCTGTTTAACACTGGCTAGAGTTAGTAGGAATAACCTCTAATCCAACTACCAGACCAGGGAGAGAGAGACTACAACTCTGTTTAACACTGGCTAGAGTTAGTAGGAATAACCTCTAATCCAACTACCAGACCAGGGAGAGAGAGACTACAACTCTGTTTAACACTGGCTAGAGTTAGTAGGAATAACTCTAATCCAACTACCAGACCAGGGAGAGAGAGAGAGACTACAACTCTGTTTAACACAGGTTAGAGTTAGTAGGAATAACCTCTAATCCAACTATCAGACCAGGGAGAGAGAGAGAGAGGCAACAACTCTGTTTAACACTGGCTAGAGTTAGTAGGAATAACCTCTAATCCAACTACCAGACCAGGGAGAGAGAGAGAGAGACTACAACTCTGTTTAACACTGGTTAGAGTTAGTAGGAATAACCTCTAATCCAACTACCAGACCAGGGAGAGAGAGGCAACAACTCTGTTTAACACTGGCTAGAGTTAGTAGGAATAACCTCTAATCCAACTACCAGACCAGGGAGAGAGAGACTACAACTCTGTTTAACGCTGGCTAGAGTTAGTAGGAATAACCTCTAATCCAACTACCAGACCAGCGAGAGAGAGACTACAACTCTGTTTAACACTGGCTAGAGTTAGTAGGAATAACCTCTAATCCAACTACCAGACCAGGGAGAGAGAGAGAGAGGCAACAACTCTGTTTAACACTGGTTAGAGTTAGTAGGAATAACCTCTAATCCAACTACCAGACCAGGGAGAGAGAGGCAACAACTCTGTTTAACACTGGCTAGAGTTAGTAGGAATAACCTCTAATCCAACTACCAGACCAGGGAGAGAGAGACTACAACTCTGTTTAACGCTGGCTAGAGTTAGTAGGAATAACCTCTAATCCAACTACCAGACCAGCGAGAGAGAGACTACAACTCTGTTTAACACTGGCTAGAGTTAGTAGGAATAATCTCTAATCCAACTACCAGACCAGGGAGAGAGAGACTACAACTCTGTTTAACACTGGCTAGAGTTAGTAGGAATAAACTCTAATCCAACTACCAGACCAGGGAGAGAGAGAGAGACTATAACTCTGTTTAACACTGGTTAGAGTTAGTAGGAATAACCTCTAATCCAACTACCAGACCAGGGAGAGATAGAGACTACAACTCTGTTTAACACTGGTTAGAGTTAGTAGGAATAACCTCTAATCCAACTACCAGACCAGGGAGAGAGAGACTACAACTCTGTTTAACACTGGTTAGAGTTAGTAGGAATAACCTCTAATCCAACTACCAGACCAGGGAGAGAGAGACTACAACTCTGTTTAACACTGGCTAGAGTTAGTAGGAATAAACTCTAATCCAACTACCAGACCAGGGAGAGAGAGAGAGACTATAACTCTGTTTAACACTGGTTAGAGTTAGTAGGAATAACCTCTAATCCAACTACCAGACCAGGGAGAGATAGAGACTACAACTCTGTTTAACACTGGTTAGAGTTAGTAGGAATAAACTCTAATCCAACTACCAGACCAGGGAGAGAGAGAGAGACTATAACTATGTTTAACACTGGTTAGAGTTAGTAGGAATAACCTCTAATCCAACTACCAGACCAGGGAGAGATAGAGACTACAACTCTGTTTAACACTGGTTAGAGTTAATAGGAATAACCTCTAATCCAACTACCAGACCAGGGAGAGAGAGACTACAACTCTGTTTAACACTGGTTAGAGTTAGTAGGAATAACCTCTAATCCAACTACCAGACCAGGGAGAGAGAGACTACAACTCTGTTTAACACTGGCTAGAGTTAGTAGGAATAACCTCTAATCCAACTACCAGACCAGGGAGAGAGAGACTACAACTCTGTTTAACACTGGCTAGAGTTAGTAGGAATAACCTCTAATCCAACTACCAGACCAGGGAGAGAGAGAGAGACTACAACTCTGTTTAACACAGGTTAGAGTTAGTAGGAATAACCTCTAATCCAACTATCAGACCAGGGAGAGAGAGAGAGAGGCAACAACTCTGTTTAACACTGGCTAGAGTTAGTAGGAATAACCTCTAATCCAACTACCAGACCAGGGAGAGAGAGAGAGAGACTACAACTCTGTTTAACACTGGTTAGAGTTAGTAGGAATAACCTCTAATCCAACTACCAGACCAGGGAGAGAGAGGCAACAACTCTGTTTAACACTGGCTAGAGTTAGTAGGAATAACCTCTAATCCAACTACCAGACCAGGGAGAGAGAGACTACAACTCTGTTTAACGCTGGCTAGAGTTAGTAGGAATAACCTCTAATCCAACTACCAGACCAGGGAGAGAGAGACTACAACTCTGTTTAACACTGGTTAGAGTTAGTAGGAATAACCTCTAATCCAACTGTCAGACCAGGGAGAGAGAGAGACTATAACTATGTTTAACACTGGTTAGAGTTAGTAGGAATAACCTCTAATCCAACTACCAGACCAGGGAGAGATAGAGACTACAACTCTGTTTAACACTGGCTAGAGTTAGTAGGAATAACCTCTAATCCAACTATCAGACCAGGGAGAGAGAGACTACAACTCTGTTTAACACTGGTTAGAGTTAGTAGGAATAACCTCTAATCCAACTACCAGACCAGGGAGAGAGAGACTACAACTCTGTTTAACACTGGCTAGAGTTAGTAGGAATAACCTCTAATCCAACTACCAGACCAGGGAGAGAGAGACTACAACTCTGTTTAACACTGGCTAGAGTTAGTAGGAATAACCTCTAATCCAACTACCAGACCAGGGAGAGAGAGAGAGACTACAACTCTGTTTAACACAGGTTAGAGTTAGTAGGAATAACCTCTAATCCAACTATCAGACCAGGGAGAGAGAGAGAGAGGCAACAACTCTGTTTAACACTGGCTAGAGTTAGTAGGAATAACCTCTAATCCAACTACCAGACCAGGGAGAGAGAGAGAGAGACTACAACTCTGTTTAACACTGGTTAGAGTTAGTAGGAATAACCTCTAATCCAACTACCAGACCAGGGAGAGAGAGGCAACAACTCTGTTTAACACTGGCTAGAGTTAGTAGGAATAACCTCTAATCCAACTACCAGACCAGGGAGAGAGAGACTACAACTCTGTTTAACGCTGGCTAGAGTTAGTAGGAATAACCTCTAATCCAACTACCAGACCAGGGAGAGAGAGACTACAACTCTGTTTAACACTGGTTAGAGTTAGTAGGAATAACCTCTAATCCAACTGTCAGACCAGGGAGAGAGAGAGACTACAACTCTGTTTAACACTGGTTAGAGTTAGTAGGAATAACCTCTAATCCAACTACCAGACCAGGGAGAGAGAGAGAGAGACTACAACTCTGTTTAACACTGGCTAGAGTTAGTAGGAATAACCTCTAATCCAACTATCAGACCAGGGAGAGAGAGAGAGACTACAACTCTGTTTAACACTGGCTAGAGTTAGTAGGAATAACCTCTAATCCAACTATCAGACCAGGGAGAGATAGAGACTACAACTCTGTTTAACACTGGCTAGAGTTAGTAGGAATAACCTCTAATCCAACTACCAGACCAGGGAGAGAGAGACTACAACTCTGTTTAACACTGGTTAGAGTCAGTAGGCATAACCTCTAATCCAACTACCAGACCACGGAGAGAGAGACTACAACTCTGTTTAACACTGGCTAGAGTTAATAGGAATAACCTCTAATCCAACTACCAGACCAGGGAGAGAGAGAGAGACTACAACTCTGTTTAACACTGGCTAGAGTTAATAGGAATAACCTTTAATCCAACTATCAGACCAGGGAGAGAGAGAGAGACTATAACTCTGTTTAACACTGGCTAGAGTTAGTAGGAATAACCTCTAATCCAACTACCAGACCAGGGAGAGAGAGACTACAACTCTGTTTAACACTGGTTAGAGTTAGTAGGAATAACCTCTAATCCAACTACCAGACCAGGGAGAGAGAGAGAGACTACAACTATGTTTAACACTGGCTAGAGTTAGTAGGAATAACCTCTAATCCAACTACCAGACCAGGGAGAGAGAGAGAGACTATAACTCTGTTTAACACTGGCGAGAGTCAGTAGGAATATAGTTTTGATGACACTGTAGTAAATCTGATCTCTGGGGAACAGAGTGCGAAGGGAGAGGCCAGCATTGCTTCCTCTGTAGGGGAAAGGGGAAGACATGATTTGGGTTGAAGTTTCGGCTCCTACACACGTTTACTATTTAATGGAACATTTCAACTATGGACAAACCCTTCAACAATTGGGACTCTGTACCTTTAATCAAGAGATGTTTGTTGAACAGTCAGTTATGTCCAGTAGACGTTGTCCTTCTCAAGGTGTTGATAACAGACTAATGATTCTGGATGATTAATATAAGGGCTTAAAGACGGTCTGTTACGGCAGGCCTTCATCCTAAACACACACATTTAATATAAGAGCTTAAAGACGGTCTGTTACGGCAGGCCTTCATCCTAAACACACACCTCCCATCACTAGGCCACACCTCCCATCACTAGGCCACACCTCCCATCACTAGGCCACACCTCCCATCACTAGGCCACACCTCCCATCACTAGGCCACACCCCCCACCACTAGGCCACACCTCCCATCACTAGGCCACACCTCCCATCACTAGGCCATACCTCATCACGTGAAGCATCTCTTCAGCTCATCAGTCGTGTGGCTGATCCAGTCTTGCACAGCTTGTGTTTTCTATCTGCATGATGGTGATGAACGGCTAGCTAGGTGGTAGTTCTGTTAGCGTCAACAACTTCTTTACATTACAAGGAATGTTGTAGTGGAAGAACAAGTCGTTGTTGGCCTTGGGAATAGGACCGTTTGTTTGATGTGTATTGAGCTACGTGGAATGGATCCTCACCATGGGGTACTGTACAGCCAAACAGCTGTTAGACATCAGCATTGGGCCCTATGCACACTGGGCCCTATGCACACTGGGCCCTATGCACACTGAGCCCTATGCACACTGGGCCCTATGCACACTGAGTCCTTCTACTGAGGAGCTGTTAGATATCAACATTGGCCCTATGCACACTGAGTCCTACTGAGGAGCTCTTAGATATCAACATTGGGCCCTATGCACACTGAGTCCTACTGAGGAGCTGTTAGACATCAGCATTGGGCCCTATGCACACTGAGTCCTTCTACTGAGGAGCTGTTAGATATCAACATTGGGCCCTATGCACACTGAGTCCTTCTACTGAGGAGCTGTTAGATATCAACATTGGGCCCTATGCACACTGAGTCTTACTGAGGAGCTGTTAGACATCAACATTGGCCCTATGCACACTGAGTCCTTCTACTGAGGAGCTGTTAGATATCAACATTGGCCCTATGCACACTGAGTCCTTCTACTGAGGAGCTGTTAGATATCAACATTGGGCCCTATGCACACTGAGTCCTTCTACTGAGGGGCTGTTACATATCAACATTGGCCCTATGCACACTGAGTCCTTCTACTGAGGAGCTGTTAGATATCAACATTGGGCCCTATGCACACTGAGTCCTTCTACTGAGGAGCTGTTAGATATCAACATTGGGCCCTATGCACACTGAGTCCTACTGAGGAGCTGTTAGATATCAACATTGGGCCCTATGCACACTGAGTCCTTCTACTGAGGAGCTGTTAAATATCAACATTGGCCCTATGCACACTGAGTCCTTCTACTGAGGAGCTGTTAGATATCAACATGGGCCCTATGCACACTGAGTCCTTCTACTGAGGAGCTGTTAGATATCAACATTGGGCCCTATGCACACTGAGTCCTTCTACTGAGGAGCTGTTAGATATCAACATTGGGCCCTATGCACACTGAGTCCTACTGAGGAGCTGTTAGATATCAACATTGGCCCTATGCACACTGAGTCCTACTGAGGAGCTGTTAGATATCAACATTGGGCCCTATGTACACTGAGTCCTTCTACTGAGGAGCTGTTAGATATCAACATTGGGCACCATGCACACTGAGTCCTACTGAGGAGCTGTTAGATATCAACATGGGCCCTATGCACACTGAGTCCTTCTACTGAGGAGCTGTTAGATATCAACATTGGGCCCTATGCACACTGAGTCCTACTGAGGAGCTGTTAGATATCAACATGGGCCCTATGCACACTGAGTCCTTCTACTGAGGAGCTGTTAGATATCAACATTGGGCCCTATGCACACTGGGCCCTATGCACACTGAGTCCTTCTACTGAGGAGCTGTTAGATATCAACATTGGCCCTATGCACACTGAGTCCTACTGAGGAGCTCTTAGATATCAACATTGGGCCCTATGCACACTGAGTCCTACTGAGGATCTGTTAGATATCAACATTGGGCCCTATGCACACTGAGTCCTACTGAGGAGCTGTTAGATATCAACATTGGGCCCTATGCACACTGAGTCCTACTGAGGAGCTGTTAGATATCAACATTGGGCCCTATGCACACTGAGTCCTACTGAGGAGCTGTTAGATATCAACATTGGGCCCTATGCACACTGAGTCCTACTGAGGAGCTGTTAGATATCAACATTGGGCCCTATGCACACTGAGTCCTTCTACTGAGGAGCTGTTAGATATCAACATTGGGCCCTATGCACACTGAGTCCTTCTACTGAGGAGCTGTTAGTGGACTGATCAAGAGAACACAGTCATTGATGTCTCCACTGTGAACCAACAGAAGGCTCTTATTGTCTTGACCAGAGAGTTAAAGACAGGTCACTATAGTGGTCCTTATAAACAGGCTCAGACTGCATTAACAATGTTGACCTCTGACTAACTATTCTACCCTACCTCTCTGCCATGTTACTAATGGTGTCTGTTCTGTCCCCACCTGTCTGTCTGTCTGTCTGTCTCTCTGTCTCTCTGTCTCTCTGTCTCTCTGTCTCTCTGTCTCTCTGTCTCTCTGTCTGTCTGTGTCTGTCTGTTCTGACCCAACCTGTCTGTCTGTCTCTGTCTGTCTGTCTGTCTGTCTGTGTCTGTCTGTTCCTCACCCTTCAGGCGAAGGAGCCTCTTTGCCTTCCTCACCCTCCTGCCATCCTGCCTTTGGACTGACTATCTGTTGGCTTTTTATATTAATCCTTGGTAAGTAACTGTTCTGGGGCCTGTGTTAGACAGGCTGTCCCCTCTGCCTCCTTGGTAAGTAACTGTTCTGGGGCCTGTGTTAGAAAGGCTGTCCCCTCTGCCTCCTTGGTAAGTAACTGTTCTGGGGCCTGTTAGAAAGGCTGTCCCCTCTGCCTCCTTGGTAAGTAACTGTTCTGGGGCCTGTGTTAGAAAGGCTGTCCCCTTTGCCTCCTTGGTAAGTAACTGTTCTGGGGCCTGTGTTAGAAATGCTGTCCCCTCTGCCTCCTTGGTAAGTAACTGTTCTGGGGCCTGTTAGAAAGGCTGTCCCCTCTGCCTCCTTGGTAAGTACCGGTTCTGGGGCCTGTGTTAGAAAGGCTGTCCCCTCTGCCTCCTTGGTAAGTAACTGTTCTGGGGCCTGTTAGAAAGGCTGTCCCCTCTGCCTCCTTGGTAAGTAACTGTTCTGGGGCCTGTTAGAAAGGCTGTCCCCTCTGCCTCCTTGGTAAGTAACTGTTCTGGGGCCTGTGTTAGAAAGGCTGTCCCCTCTGCCTCCTTGGTAAGTAACTGTTCTGGGGCCTGTTAGAAAGTCTGCCCCCTCTGCCTCCTTGGTAAGTAACTGTTCTGGGGCCTGTGTTAGAAAGGCTGTCCCCTCTGCCTCCTTGGTAAGTAACTGTTCTGGGGCCTGTTAGAAAGTCTGTCCCCTCTGCCTCCTTGGTAAGTAACTGTTCTGGGGCCTGTTAGACAGGCTGTCCCCTCTGCCTCCTTGGTAAGTAACTGTTCTGGGGCCTGTTAGACAGGCTGTCCCCTCTGCCTCCTTGGTAAGTAACTGTTCTGGGGCCTGTTAGAAAGTCTGTCCCCTCTGCCTCCTTGGTAAGTAACTGTTCTGGGGCCTGTGTTAGAAACACAACCTTGGCATTCCAAGGTTGCATTGCAGTTCAGACGTCTTTTTCTGTTCCGTATTGTTTGTGTCCTGTATATATATTTACACCTCTCTTCACTTATCTTTTTATTTATTTTATTATCCAAGAACTCAACTACAAAAGCTTTCCTGCAAAAGCTTTCCTGCAACCCGCTTCACCAATTACTAAAAAGTAATATTTACCTCAAACTGAAAATCCATCGTGGAAGCCAGCCAGGGGCTAATTCAGAAGCTAGCCTGAAAGCTAACCAGTAGCTACTCCGATAGCTACTCCGATAGCTAGCCAGAAGCTAATCTGTAGCTGCCCCGAAATTAGCCGGTTTGCTGGCTAGCGTTGGTTTTCAGCTGCCCTCGTGTTGTGGTCATCAGCTATTCCTCTAGCTCGATAATCTACCGGCACTTTTGTGCAACGCGACTCGGACCGGAGCATTCCGGGACTTTTCTTCTCTCTCAGTTTCCCCGGATTCCAGCCGCAGGCTCTGGTCACTTGCACCTTGACTTCGCAGCTAGCTAGCTGCAAACCGTGTGACGATTGGCTTACGTCGACCCCGGAGCAAACTCAAATCATCCTGGAGCTAGCCAGCTGAGGAGTTCCATCACCACCCGGACTCGTTTCTTTTGTTGCTGCTGCAGATACGGAACCCCACCGGGCCTTCACGTCTGACTGCCGACGTTATCTGCCCGAGGGATTTATCCAACTGGCACCTCCGTCCCGACGTTACCTGAACGCTCACCTGAGGCCCGCTAATCGTTAGCTGTCTTATCGGCTGCTACCTGAATAAGCATACCGGACAACTATTATTTTTTATTTTATTTTATTATTTTTTTTTCTCCTTGGGTCACTATATCTATTCTGCCAATTTGGATTGATCCCCTCTTCCACACGGAACCCCACTACACGGAACCCCACTAACTTACCGACGGAAACGCACGAGGTATCTACAAACAGACCTCCATCCTATGCTGCTACCGACAGCCACATACCCGGCCAGCTGTCTGGATCGCCACGACCCCAACCAACCTCTACTCACTGGACCCTTATTGATCACTCGATTAAGCATGCCTCTCCTTAATGTAAATATGCCTTGTCCATTGCTGTTCTGGTTAATGTTTATTGGCTTATTTCACTGTAGAGATTCTAGCCCTGTTCACTATACCATATCCAACCTCTCAGTTCCACCACCCACATATGCGATGACATCACCTGGTTTCAATGATGTTTCTAGAGACAATATCTCTCTCATCATCACTCAATACCTAGGTCTACCTCCACTGTATTCACATCCTACCATACCTTTGTCTGTACATTATTCCTTTAAACTATTTTATCGCCCCCAGAAACCTCCTCTTACTCTCTGCTCTAGCAGCTCTAGGCGACCAATTCTCATAGCTTTTAGCCGTACCCTTATCCTACTCCTCCTCTGTTCCTCTGGTGATGTAGAGGTGAATCCAGGCCCTGCAGTACCTGGCTCCACTCCTATTCCCCAGGCGCTCTCTTTTGATGACTTCTGTAACCGTAATAGCCTTGGCTTCATGCATGTTAACATTAGAAGCCTCCTCCCTAAGTTTGTTTTGTTCACTGCTTTAGCACACTCTGCCAACCCGGATGTTTTAGCCGTGTCTGAATCCTGGCTTAGAAAGACCACCAAAAACTCAGATATTTTCATCCCCAATTACAAGATTTTCAGACAAGATAGAACGGCCAAAGGGGGCGGTGTTGCAATCTACTGCAAAGACTGCCTGCAGAGTTCTGTCTTACTATCCAGGTCTGTTCCCAAACAATTTGAACTTCTACTTTTAAAAATCCACCTCTCTAAAAACAAGTCTCTCACCGTTGCCGCCTGCTATAGACCACCCTCTGCCCCCAGCTGTGCTCTGGACACTATATGTGAACTGATTGCCCCCCATCTATCTTCAGAGTTCGTGCTGCTAGGCGACCTAAATTTGAACATGCTCAAAACCCCAGCCACCCTACAATCTAAGCTTGATGCCCTCAATCTCACACAAATTATCAATGAACCTACCAGGTACCACCCCAATTCCGTAAACTCGGGTACCCTCATAGATATCATCCTAACAAACTTGCCCTCCAAATACACCTCTGCTGTTTTCAACCAAGATCTCAGCGATCACTGCCTCATTGCCTGTATCCGTAATGGGTCAGCGGTCAAACGACCTCCACTCATCACTGTCAAACGCTCCCTGAAACACTTCAGCGAGCAGGCCTTTCTAATCGACCTGGCCGGGGTATCCTGGAAGGATATCGATCTCATCCCGTCAGTAGAGGATGCCTGGTCATTTTTTAAAAATGCCTTCCTCACCATCTTGAATAAGCATGCCCCATTCAAGAAATTTAGAACCAGGAACAGATATAGCCCTTGGTTCTCTCCTGACCTGACTGCCCTTAACCAACAGAAAAACATCCTATGGCGTTCTGCATTAGCATCGAACAGCCCCCGTGATATGCAACTTTTCAGGGAAGCCAGAAACCAATATACACAGGCAGTTAGAACAGCCAAGGCTAGCTTTTTCAAGCAGAAATTTGCTTCCTGCAACACAAATTCAAAAAAGTTCTGGGACACCGTAAAGTCCATGGAGAATAAGAACACCTCCTCCCAGCTTCCAACCGCTCTGAAGATAGGAAACACTGTCACCACCGACAAATCCACTATAATTGAGAATTTCAATAAGCATTTTTCCACGGCTGGCCATGCTTTCCATCTGGCTGCCCCTACCCCGGACAACAGCACTGCCCTCCCCTCTGCTACTCGCCCAAGCTTCCCCCATTTCTCTTTCTCCCAAATACAGTCAGCTGATGTCCTAAATGAGCTGCAAAATCTGGACCCTTACAAATCAGCCGGGCTAGATAATCTGGACCCTTTCTTTCTAAAACTATCTGCTGAAATTGTTGCCACCCCTATTACTAGCCTCTTCAACCTCTCCTTCGTGTCGTCCGAGATCCCCAAAGATTGGAAAGCAGCTGCGGTTATCCCCCTCTTCAAAGGGGGGGACACCCTTGACCCTAACTGCTACAGACCTATATCTATCCTACCCTGCCTTTCTAAGGTCTTCGAAAGCCAAGTCAACAAACAGATTACCGACCATTTCGAATCCCACCACACCTTCTCCGCTATGCAATCTGGTTTCAGAGCTGGTCATGGGTGCACCTCAGCCACGCTCAAGGTCATAAACGACATCGTAACCGCCATCGATAGGAAACAATACTGTGCAGCCGTATTCATTGACCTGGCCAAGGCTTTTGACTCTGTCAATCACCACATCCTCATTGGCAGACTCGACAGCCTTGGTTTCTCTAATGATTGCCTCGCCTGGTTCACCAACTACTTCTCTGATCGAGTTCAGTGTGTCAAATCGGAGGGTCTGTTGTCCGGGCCTCTGGCAGTCTCTATGGGGGTGCCACAGGGTTCAATTCTTGGACCGACTCTCTTCTCTGTATACATCAATGATGTCGCTCTTGCTGCTGGTGATTCTCTGATCCACCTCTACGCAGACGACACTATTCTGTATACTTCTGGCCCTTCTTTTGACACTGTGTTAACAACTCTCCAGGCGAGCTTCAATGCCATACAACTCTCCTTCCGTGGCCTCCAACTGCTCTTAAATACAAGTAAAACCAAATGCATGCTCTTCAACCGATCGCTGCCTGCCCCTGCCCGCCTGTCCAACATCACTACTTTGGACGGTTCTGACTTAGAATATGTGGACAACTACAAATACCTAGGTGTCTGGTTAGACTGTAAACTCTCCTTCCAGACTCACATCAAACATCTCCAATCCAAAGTCAAATCTAGAATTGGCTTCCTATTCCGCAACAAAGCATCCTTTACTCATGCTGCCAAACATACCCTTGTAAAACTGACCATCCTACCAATCCTCGACTTCGGTGATGTCATTTACAAAATAGCCTCCAAAACCCTACTCAATAAATTGGATGCAGTCTATCACAGTGCCATCCGTTTTGTCACCAAAGCCCCATATACTACCCACCACTGCGACCTGTACACTCTCGTTGGCTGGCCCTCGCTTCATACTCGTCGCCAAACCCACTGGTTCCAGGTCATATACAAGACCCTGCTAGGTAAAGTCCCCCCTTATCTCTGCTCGCTGGTCACCATAGCAGCACCTATCTGTAGCACGCGCTCCAGCAGGTATATCTCTCTAGTCACCCCCAAAACCAATTCTTCCTTTGGACGCCTCTCCTTCCAGTTCTCTGCTGCCAATGACTGGAACGAACTACAAAAATCTCTGAAATTGGAAACACCTATCTCCCTCACTAGCTTTAAGCACCAGCTGTCAGAGCAGCTCATAGATTACTGCACCTGTACATAACCCATCTACAATTTAGCCCAAACAACTACCTCTTTACCTACTGTATTTATTTATTAATTTATTTTGCTCCTTTGCACCCCATTATTTTCTGTCTCCACTTTGCACTTTCTTCCGCTGCAAACCAACCATTCCAGTGTTTTTTTTTTTTAGTTTTATTTTACTTGCTGTGTTGTGTTCACTTCACCTCCATGGCCTTTATATTTTTATTTATTTATACATATATTTGTTTGCCTTCACCTCCCTTATCTCACCTCACTTGCTCACATTGTATATAGACTTATTTTTTTTCACTGTATTATTGACTGTATGTTTGTTTTACTCCATGTGTAACTCTGTGTTGTTGTTTGTGTCGAACTGCTCTGCTTTATCTTGGCCAGGTCGCAATTGTAAATGAGAACGTGTTCTCAATTTGCCTACCTGGTTAAATAAAGGTTAAATAAAAAAAAAAAAAAAAAAGGCTGTCCCCTTCTGCCTCCTTGGTAAGTAACTGTTCTGGGGCCTGTTAGAAAGTCTGTCCCCTCTGCCTCCTTGGTAAGTAACTGTTCTGGGGCCTGTTAGACAGGCTGTCCCCTCTGCCTCCTTGGTAAGTAACTGTTCTGGGGCCTGTGTGTTAGACAGGCTGTCCCCTCTGCCTCCTTGGTAAGTAACTGTTCTGGGGCCTGTTAGAAAGTCTGTCCCCTCTGCCTCCTTGGTAAGTAACTGTTCTGGGGCCTGTGTTAGAAAGGCTGTCCCCTCTGCCTCCTTGGTAAGTAACTGTTCTGGGGCCTGTTAGAAAGTCTGTCCCCTCTGCCTCCTTGGTAAGTAACTGTTCTGGGGCCTGTTAGACAGGCTGTCCCCTCTGCCTCCTTGGTAAGTAACTGTTCTGGGGCCTGTGTGTTAGACAGGCTGTCCCCTCTGCCTTCTTGGTAAGTAACTGTTCTGGGGCCTGTTAGAAAGTCTGTCCCCTCTGCCTCCTTGGTAAGTAACTGTTCTGGGGCCTGTTAGACAGGCTGTCCCCTCTGCCTCCTTGGTAAGTAACTGTTCTGGGGCCTGTGTGTTAGACAGGCTGTCCCCTCTGCCTTCTTGGTAAGTAACTGTTCTGGGGCCTGTGTTAGAAAGGCTGTCCCCTCTGCCTCCTTGGTAAGTAACTGTTCTGGGGCCTGTTAGACAGGCTGTCCCCTCTGCCTCCTTGGTAAGTAACTGTTCTGGGGCCTGTTAGACAGGCTGTCCCCTCTGCCTCCTTGGTAAGTAACTGTTCTGGGGCCTGTTAGAAAGTCTGTCCCCTCTGCCTCCTTGGTAAGTAACTGTTCTGGGGCCTGTGTTAGAAAGGCTGTCCCCTCTGCCTCCTTGGTAAGTAACTGTTCTGGGGCCTGTTAGACAGGCTGTCCCCTCTGCCTCCTTGGTAAGTAACTGTTCTGGGGCCTGTTAGACAGGCTGTCCCCTCTGCCTCCTTGGTAAGTAACTGTTCTGGGGCCTGTTAGACAGGCTGTCCTCTCTGTCCTCTGACCATAGACACTGAGCTACCAGAAAGATTCCTTTGCTATTGATGTGACTTAAAGCGTCTGTAGCCAGACATGTCACACACAAATGATCTGCATTTCCACTGTGAATCACCTTGTGGAGGAAAGAGTCAGAATCCCAGGACCACATGTCTTTCCTGACGTGATCAGAGTGTGTTCAGTGGAGGTCTTTCTGGTCATCCTCTGTCTGTGGTCGGAGGAGTCCTTCACATGATACAGGCTCTTCAAGATGGAATCTCTGTCTGCACGCTGTCTACACGCTGTCTGCTTGGTGTCTACACGCTGTCTGCTTGGTGTCTACACGCTGTCTGCTTGGTGTCTACACGCTGTCTGCTTGGTGTCTACACGCTGTCTGCACGCTGTCTGCTTGGTGTCTGCACTCTGTCTACACGCTGTCTGCACGCTGTCTGCTTGGTGTCTACACGCTGTCTGCACGCTGTCTGCTTGGTGTCTGCTTGCTGTCTGCACGCTGACAACTGGTTCTGTAGGTTGGGTGGTGATGTGGGTCCAGTAGTAGAGGGATGGTTCTGACAACTGGTTCTGTAGGTTGGGTGGTGATGTGGGTCCAGTGGTAGAGGGATGGTTCTGACAACTGGTTCTGTAGGTTGGGTGGTGATGTGGGTCCAGTAGTAGAGGGATGGTTCTGACAACTGGTTCTGTAGGTTGGGTGGTGATGTGGGTCCAGTAGTAGAGGGATGGTTCTGACAACTGGTTCTGTAGGTTGGGTGGTGATGTGGGTCCAGTGGTAGAGGGATGGTTCTGACAACTGGTTCTGTAGGTTGGGTGATGTGGGTCCAGTGGTAGAGGGATGGTTCTGACAACTGGTTCTGTAGGTTGGGTGGTGATGTGGGTCCAGTAGTAGAGGGATGGTTCTGACAACTGGTTCTGTAGGTTGGGTGATGATGTGGGTCCAGTGGTAGAGGGATGGTTCTGACAACTGGTTCTGTAGGTTGGGTGATGATGTGGGTCCAGTGGTAGAGGGATGGTTCTGACAACTGGTTCTGTAGGTTGGGTGGTGATGTGGGTCCAGTGGTAGAGGGATGGTTCTGACAACTGGTTCTGTAGGTTGGGTGGTGATGTGGGTCCAGTGGTAGAGGGATGGTTCTGACAACTGGTTCTGTAGGTTGGGTGGTGATGTGGGTCCAGTGGTAGAGGGATGGTTCTGACAACTGGTTCTGTAGGTTGGGTGGTGATGTGGGTTCAGTGGTAGAGGGATGGTTCTGACAACTGGTTCTGTAGGTTGGGTGGTGATGTGGGTCCAGTGGTAGAGGGATGGTTCTGACAACTGGTTCTGTAGGTTGGGTGGTGATGTGGGTCCAGTAGTAGAGGGATGGTTCTGACAACTGGTTCCTTTCCTCTATTGTCTAGAATGACAGCAGTGATTTGATGGGATGTTGGATCCCTTCTGTTGGGAACTAAATGTCTGATTATAAATACAAGATGGTGGAACACCAACCATCACGGATTCCCTCTGTGTTTTATAGGAGCAAGACGGCGTTAAAGAAACGCAAGCTAACCAGGTAACACTACTAGGGAAAGGATGTGTGTTTGCTGCAGTATGTGCTTGTGAGGAAATCTGTTAATCTGTGTGTGAACTGTGTTAATCTGTGTGTGTGTGTGAACTGTGTTAACCTGTGTGTGTTAAGTGTGTTAATCTCTGTGTGTGTGAACTGTGTTAATCTGAGTGTATATGTGAAGTGTGTTAATCTCTGTGTGTGAAGTGTGTTAATCTGAGTGTATATGTGAAGTGTGTTAATCTCTGTGTGTGTGAAGTGTGTTAATCTGAGTGTATATGTGAAGTGTGTTAATCTCTGTGTGTGTGTGTGAACTGTGTTAATCTGTGTGTGTTAAATGTGTTAATCTCTGTGTGTGTGAACTGTGTTAATCTGAGTGTATATGTGAAGTGTGTTAATCTCTGTGTGTTTGTGTGAACTGTGTTAATCTGTGTGTGTTAAATGTGTTAATCTCTGTGTGTGTGTTAATCTGTGTGTGTGTGTTCATCTGCGTGTTAATCTGTGTGTGTGTGTGTGTGAATGTAGTGTGTGTGTGTGTGTGTGTGTGTGTGTGTGTGTGTGTGTGTGTGTGTGTGTGTGTGTGTGTGTGTGTGTGTGTGTGTGTGTGTGTGTGTGTGTGTGTGTGTGTGTGTGTGTGTGTGTGTGTGTGTGTGTGTGTGTGTGTGTGTGAGGTGTGTTAATATGTCTGAAGTATGTTAATCTGTGTGTGTGGGTTTGTAAAGTGTGTTAAATCTGTGTGTGTGTGTTTGTCGGTGGTAATAACAGTGTTCAGATAGTAATCAAACCAACACTGTCTAGATATCCTCAACCCCACCAGAGACCATCACAGACTACTAATCTAATCCATATTAGCTGCTGCTGGCTTTAACCAGCATCATACCACCCTGCACCCCACTGCTGGCTTTAACCAGCATCATACCACCCTGCATCCCACTGTTGGCTTTAACCAGCAACATACCACCCTGCATCCCACTGCTGGCTTTAACCAGCATCATACCACCCTGCATCCCACTGCTGGCTTTAACCAGCATCATACCACCCTGCACCCCACTGCTGGCTTTAACCAGCAGCATACCACCCTGCATCCCACTACTGTCTTTAACCAGCATCATACCACCCTGCAGCCCACTGCTGTCTTTAACCAGCATCATACCACCCTGCATCCCACTGCTGGCTATAACCAGCATCATACCACCCTGCATCCCACTGCTGGCTATAACCAGCATCATACCACCCTGCATCCCACTGCTGGCTTTAACCAGCATCATACCACCCTGCACCCCACTGCTGGCTTTAACCAGCAGCAGACCACCCTGCATCCCACTGCTGTCTTTAACCAGCAGCATACCACCCTGCATCCCACTACTGTCTTTAACCAGCAGCATACCACCCTGCACCCCACTGCTGGCTTTAACCAGCAGCATACCACCCTGCATCCCACTGCTGGCTTTAACCAGCATCATACCACCCTGCATCCCACTGCTGTCTGTAACCAGCAGCAGACCACCCTGCACCCCACTGCTGTCTGTAACCAGCAGCAGACCACCCTGCATCCCACTGCTGGCTTTAACCAGCAGCATACCACCCTGCACCCCACTGCTGTCTTTAACCAGCAGCATACCACCCTGCATCCCACTGCTGTCTTTAACCAGCAGCAGACCACCCTGCACCCCGCTGCTGGCTTTAACCAGCATCATACCACCCTGCATCCCACTGCTGGCTTTAACCAGCAGCATACCACCCTGCACCCCACTGCTGGCTTTAACCAGCAGCATACCACCCTGCATACCACTGCTGTCTTTAACCAGCAGCATACCACCCTGCATCCCACTGCTGGCTTTAACCAGCAGCATACCACCCTGCATCCCACTGCTGGCTATAACCAGCAGCATACCACCCTGCATCCCACTGCTGGCTTTAACCAGCAGCAGACCACCCTGCATCCCACTGCTGTCTTTAACCAGCAGCATACCACCCTGCATCCCACTGCTGTCTTTAACCAGCAGCAGACCACCCTGCATCCCACTGCTGTCTGTAACCAGCAGCATACCACCCTGCACCCCACTGCTGGCTTTAACCAGCAGCATACCACCCTGCATCCCACTGCTGGCTTTAACCAGCAGCATACCACCCTGCACCCCACTGCTGTCTGTAACCAGCAGCATACCACCCTGCACCCCACTGCTGGCTTTAACCAGCAACATACCACCCTGCACCCCACTGCTGTCTTTAACCAGCAGCATACCACCCTGCATCCCAATGCTGGCTTTAACCAGCAGCAGACCACCCTGCACCCCACTGCTGGCTTTAACCAGCAGCATACCACCCTGCACCCCACTGCTGTCTTTAACCAGCAGCATACCACCCTGCATCCCAATGCTGGCTTTAACCAGCAGCATACCACGCTGCACCCCAATGCTGGCTTTAACCAGCAGCAGACCACCCTGCACCCCACTGCTGTCTTTAACCAGCAGCATACCACCCTGCATCCCACTGCTGGCTTTAACCAGCATCATACCACCCTGCATCCCACTGCTGGCTTTAACCAGCAGCATACCACCCTGCACCCCACTGCTGGCTTTAACCAGTGGCATACCACATTTATCCTGAGGCTATTCTCACCTCTCTGTGTGTTGTGTTTCAGCCCTGTCCGGCTGGATGACTGTTCTGTGGGTTGTGTTGCAGCCCTGTCCAGCTGGATGACTGTTCTGTGTGTTGTGTTTCAGCCCTGTCCAGCTGGATGACTGTTCTGTGTGTTGTGTTTCAGCCCTGTCCGGCTGGATGACTGTTCTGTGTGTTGTGTTTCAGCCCTGTCCGGCTGGATGACTGTTCTGTGTGTTGTGTTTCAGCCCTGTCCAGCTGGATGACTGTTCTGTGTGTTGTGTTTCAGCCCTGTCCAGCTGGATGACTGTTCTGTGTGTGTTGTGTTTCAGCCCTGTCCAGTTGGATGACTGTTCTGTGTGTTGTGTTTCAGCCCTGTCCAGCTGGATGACTGTTCTGTGTGTTGTGTTTCAGCCCTGTCCAGCTGGATGACTGTTCTGTGTGTTGTGTTTCAGCCCTGTTCAGCTGGATGACTGTTCTGTGTGTTGTGTTGCAGCCCTGTCCAGCTGGATGACTGTTCTGTGTGTTGTGTTTCAGCCCTGTCCAGTTGGATGACTGTTCTGTGTGTGTTGTGTTTCAGCCCTGTCCGGCTGGATGACTGTTCTGTGTGTTGTGTTTCAGCCCTGTCCAGCTGGATGACTGTTCTGTGTGTGTTGTGTTTCAGCCCTGTCCGGCTGGATGACTGTTCTGTGTGTTGTGTTTCAGCCCAGTCCAGCTGGATGACTTTGATGCGTACCTCAAAGACATGAGCAAAGACTCCGCCTACAAGTTCTCTCTGCAGTTTGAGGTAGTATTCTGATGACCTAATGATCCTGTTATACCTGGATTAGATATATGATCCTGTTATACCTGGATTAGATATATGATCCTGTTAAACCTGGATTAGATATATGATCCTGTTATACCTGGATTAGATATATGATCCTGTTATTCCTGGATCATGTTATACCTGGATTAGATATATGATCATGTTATACCTGGATTAGATATATGATCATGTTATACCTGGATCAGATATATGATCCTGTTATACCTGGATCATGTTATACCTGGATTAGATATATGATCATGTTATACCTGGATTAGATATATGATCCTGTTATACCTGGATTAGATATATGATCCTGTTATACTTGGATTAGATATATGATCATGTTATACCTGGATTAGATATATGATCATGTTATACCTGGATCAGATATATGATCCTGTTATACCTGGATCATGTTATACCTGGATTAGATATATGATCATGTTATACCTGGATTCGATATATGATCCTGTTATACCTGGATCATGTTATATCTGGATTAGATATATGATCATGTTATACTTGGATTAGATATATGATCATGTTATACCTGGATTAGATATATGATCCTGTTATACCTGGATTAGATATATGATCCTGTTATACCTGGATTAGATATATGATCATGTTATACTTGGATTAGATATATGATCATGTTATACCTGGATTAGATATATGATCCAGGTTATACCTGGATTAGATATATGATCATGTTATACTTGGATTAGATATATGATCATGTTATACCTGGATTAGATATATGATCATGTTATACCTGGATCAGATATATGATCCTGTTATACCTGGATTAGATATATGATCCTGTTATACCTGGATTAGATATATGATCCTGTTATACCTGGATTAGATATATGATCCTGTTATACCTGGATTATGTTATACCTGGATTAGATATATGATCCTGTTATACCTGGATCAGATATATGATCCTGTTATACTTGGATTAGATATATGATCATGTTATACCTGGATTAGATATATGATCCTGTTATACCTGGATTAGATATATGATCCTGTTATACCTGGATTAGATATATGATCATGTTATACTTGGATTAGATATATGATCATGTTATACCTGGATTAGATATATGATCATGTTATACCTGGATCAGATATATGATCCTGTTATACCTGGATTAGATATATGATCCTGTTATACCTGGATTAGATATATGATCCTGTTATACCTGGATTAGATATATGATCCTGTTATACCTGGATTATGTTATACCTGGATTAGATATATGATCCTGTTATACCTGGATCAGATATATGATCCTGTTATACCTGGATTAGATATATGATCCTGTTATACCTGGATCATGTTATACCTGGATTAGATATATGATCATGTTATACCTGGATTAGATATATGATCCTGTTATACCTGGATCATGTTATGTCTGGATTAGATATATGATCATGTTATACCTGGATTAGATATATGATCATATTATACCTTGATTAGATATATGATCCTGTTATTCCTGGATCATGTTATACCTGGATTAGATATATGATCCTGTTATACCTGGATTAGATATATGATCCTGTTATACCTGGATTAGATATATGATCCTGTTATACCTGGATTAGATATATGATCATGTTATACCTGGATTAGATATATGATCATGTTATACTTGGATTAGATATACAATCATGTTATACCTGGATTAGATATATGATCATGTTATACCTGGATTAGATACATGGATCCTGTTATACCTGGATTAGATTTTGTGTTTGAGTCGTCGCTCATGGCCTGTCATGTGTCTGTCGTGTGTTGTCATGTGTCTGCCATGTGTCTGTCATGTGTCTGTCATGTGTCTGTCATGTCCTGTCATGTGTCTGTCATGTGTCTGTCATGTGTCTGTCATGTGTCTGTCGTGTGTTGTCATGTGTTGCCGTGTGTCTGCCGTGTGTCTGTCATGTGTCTGCCGTGTGTCTGTCGTGTGTTGTCATGTGTCTGTCATGTGTCTGTCATGTGTCTGTCATGTGTCTGTCATGTGTCTGTCATGTGTCTGTCATGTGTCTGTCATGTGTCTGTCATGTGTCTGCCATGTGTCTGTCATGTGTCTGTCATGTGTCTGTCATGTGTCTGTCATGTCCTGTCATGTGTCTGCCATGTTGTAGGAGCTGAAGAGCGTAGGTCTGGATCTTTCCCATGATGCAGCAGACCTGCTTATCAACAGACCCAAGAATCGCTACACCAACATCCTGCCATGTGAGTGACCGGGGAACTATCTACCAATAGCAGACACTATGCCATGTATAACAGTATGATTTAACATGGTAGTTATCTGTAGAAACAGACAGGAAACAGTAACATACACTATGCCATATATAACAGTATGATTTAACATGGTAGTTTATCTGTAGAAACAGACAGGAAACAGTAACATACACTATACCATATATAACAGTATGATTTAACATGGTAGTTTATCTGTAGAAACAGACAGGAAACAGTAACATACACTATGCCATATATAACAGTATGATTTAACATGGTAGTTTATCTGTAGAAACAGACAGGAAACAGTAACATACACTATACCATATATAACAGTATGATTTAACATGGTAGTTTATCTGTAGAAACAGACAGGAAACAGTAGCAGACACAATGCCATATATAACAGTATGCTTTAACATGGTAGTTTATCTGTAGAAACAGACAGGAAACAGACACTATACCATGTATAACAGACAGGAAACAGATAACTGATGAGTACTGAACAGAACCATGACTTTCCCCAGATGACTTCAGCAGAGTGAAGTTGATCTATTTACACAACGATGAGGGATCTGACTACATCAACGCCAACTACATACCAGTAAGTACCAGTACATACCAACTACATACCAGTAGGTACCAGTACATACCAACTACATACCAGTAAGTACCAGTACATACCAACTACATACCAGTAAGTACCAGTACATACCCTACATACCAATAAGTACCAGTACATACCAACTACATACCAGTAAGTTCCAGTACATACCAACTACATACCAGTAAGTACCAGTACATACCCTACATACCAATAAGTACCAGTACATACCAACTACATACCAGTAAGTTCCAGTACATACCAACTACATACCAGTAAGTACCAGTACATACCAACTACATACCAGTAAGTTCCAGTACATACCAACTACATACCAGTAAGTTCCAGTACATACCAACTACATACCAGTAAGTTCCAGTACATACCAACTACATACCAGTCAACAGTAGCCGTAACCTTGGTTTTCTCTCTCTATAGGGTTATAAATCACCACCCAGGGCCCTCTGCCTGAGACCTGAACCCCAACAGTATCCATAACCCTGGTTTTCTCCTCCTCTACAGGGTTATAAATCCCCCAGAGAGTACATCACCACTCAGGTCCCTCTGCCTGAGACCTGAACCCCAACAGTATCCATAACCCTGGTTTTCTCCCCCTCCAGGGTTATAAATCCCCCAGAGAGTACATCACCACCCAGGGCCCTCTGCCTGAGACCTGAACCCCAACAGTATCCATAACCCTGGTTTTCTCCCCCTCCAGGGTTATAAATCCCACAGAGAGTACATCGCCACCCAGGTCCCTCTGCCTGAGACCTGAACCCCAACAGTATCCATAACCCTGGTTTTCTCCCCCTCCAGGGTTATAAATCCCCCAGAGAGTACATCACCACTCAGGGCCCTCTAGAGGCCTGAGACCTGAACGTCAACAGTATCCATAACCCTGTTTTTCTCCCCCTCCAGGGTTATAAATCCCCCAGAGAGTACATCGCCACCCAGGGCCCTCTGCCTGAGACCTGAACCTCAACAGTATCCATAACCCTGGTTTTCTCCCCCTCCAGGGTTATAAATCCCCCAGAGAGTACATCGCCACCCAGGGCCCTCTGCCTGAGACCTGAACCTCAACAGTATCCATAACCCTGGTTGTCTCCCCCTCCAGGGTTATAAATCCCCCAGAGAGTACATCGCCACTCAGGGCCCTCTGCCTGAGACCTGAACCCCAACAGTATCCATAACCCTGGTTTTCTCCCCCTCCAGGGTTATAAATCCCCCAGAGAGTACATCGCCACTCAGGGCCCTCTAGAGGCCTGAGACCTGAACGTCAACAGTATCCATAACCCTGTTTTTCTCCCCCTCCAGGGTTATAAATCCCCCAGAGAGTACATCGCCACTCAGGGCCCTCTGCCTGAGACGAGGAACGACTTCTGGAACATGGTCCTGCAGCAGAAGAGCCACATCATTGTGATGCTGACGCAGTGTAATGAGAGACGCAGGGTGAAGTGTGACCACTACTGGCCGTTCACAGACGAGCCGGTGGCCTACGGAGAGATCAGTGTCGAGATGCTGTCGGAGTCAGAATCCCCAGAGTGGACCGTACGCAACTTCAGACTGGGATATGTGAGTGGATCGACAGCATCACATGAACAAACAAACAACACTGATTTAAAAGTTTAACAAACCAAACAACTCTCGTTGCACGATAACTATTTTTTATAATTTACACTGAACATGTTTTTCGGCTTGCAAGTCTCCCCTTTTTCCTCCAAACATAACGATGGTCATTATGGCCAAACAATTCTATTTTTGTTTCATCAGACCAGAGGACATTTCTCCAAAAAGTACGATGTTTGTCCCCATGTGCAGTTGCAAACCGTAGTCTGGCTTTTTTATGGCGGTTTTGGAGCAGTGGCTTCTTCCTTGCTGAGCGGCCTTTCAGGTTATGTCGATATAGGACTCGTTTTACTGTGGATATAGATACTTTGGTACCTGTTTCCTCCAGCATCTTCACAAGGTCCTTTGCTGTTGTTCTGGGATTGATTTCCCTCACTAACTTTAAACATCAGCTATCTGAGCAGCTAACCGATCGCTGCAGCTGTACATAGTCCATCTGTAAATAGCCCACCCAATCTACCTCATCCCCATATTGTTTTTATTTACTTTTCTGCTCTTTTGCACACCAGTATCTCTACTTACACATCATCATCTGCTCATCTATCACTCCAGTGTTAATCTGCTAAATTGTAATTACTTTGCTACTATGGCCTATTTATTGCCTTACCTCCTCACGCCATTTGCACACACTGTATATAGACTTTCTTTTTTTCTCTATTGTGTTATTGACTGTACGCTTGTTTATTCCATGTGTAACTGTGTTGTTGTTTGTGTTGCACTGCTTTGCTTTATCTTGGCCAGGTCACAGTTGTAAATGAGAACTTGTTCTCAACTAGCCTACCTGGTTAAATAAAGGTGAAATACATTTTCACTTTTCGCACCAAAGTACGTTCATCTCTAGGAGACAGAACGCGTCTCCTTCCTGAGCGGTATGACGGCTGCGTGGTCCCATGGTGTTTATACTTGCGTACTATTGTTTGTACAGATGAACATGGTACCTTCAGGCATTTGGAAATTGCTCCCAAGGATGAACCAGACTTGTGGAGGTCTACAATTTATTTTCTGAGGTCTTGGCTGATTTCTTTTGATTTTCCCATGATGTCAAGCAAAGAGGCACTGAGTTTGAAGGTAGGCCTTGAAATACATCCACAGGTAAACCTCCAATTGATTCAAATTATGTCAATTCTCCTAATAGAAGCTTCTAAAGCCATAACATACATTTCTGGAATTTTCCAAGCTGTTTAAAGGCAACTTAGTGTATGTAAACTTCTGACCCACTGGAATTGTGATACAGTAAATTATAAGTGAAATAATCTGTCTGTAAACAATAGTTGGAAAAATTACTTGTCATGTACAAAGTAGATGTCCTAACCGACTTGACAAAACTATAGTTAGTTAAGAAGACATTTGTGGAGTGGTTGAAAAATGAGTTTTAATGACCCCAACCTAAATGTATGTAAACCTCCGACTTCAACTGTATATGGGTGAAAACTATTTCAAAAAAATTAACAAAATAAAACACTTTTGAGATATCAATATGAATAGTTTTGTGCTGAGCATTAACCGAAATGTCTGTTATTTTTCATTTTTTAAGCAACTAATTGACTGACATCCATTAAATTATTTGTTCCATTTCCTTATTTTTTTTGTGTGTCTGAGCTCAATGCAGTTTGTTTAGAGATTAATCAATTCAAGCCCGAACTGTGCGATGTACTAGTGAGTTGTAGAGATAATGTAGTGATCGTAGCATAGCTGTGTTCTGACTAGAGATAATGTAGTGATCGTAGCATAGCTGTGTTCTGACTAGAGAGATAATGTAATGATCGTAGCATAGCTGTGTTCTGACTAGAGATAATGTAATGATCGTAGCATAGCTGTGTTCTGACTAGAGATAATGTAATGATCGTAGCATAGCTGTGTTCTGACTAGAGATAATGTAGTGATCGTAGCATAGCTGTGTTCTGACTAGAGATAATGTAATGATCATAGCATAACCGTGTTCTGACTAGTGATAATATAATGATCGTAGCATAGCTGTGTTCTGACTAGAGATAATGTAATGATCGTAGCATAGCTGCGTTCTGACTAGAGATAATGTAATGATCGTAGCATAGCTGTGTTCTGACTAGAGATAATGTAATGATCGTAGCATAGCTGTGTTCTGACTAGAGATAATGTAATGATCGTAGCATAGCTGTGTTCTGACTAGATAGATAATGTAATGATCGTAGCATAGCTGTGTTCTGACTAGATAGATAATGTAATGATCGTAACATAGCTGTGTTCTGACTAGATAGATAATGCAATGATCGTAACATAGCTGTGTTCTGACTAGAGATAATGTAATAAATGTGTAGTCAGATTCTCAGGGCTATATGACACATGAAGAGGTCTAAATGACACTAGATGGTATCTGGATCATGTACGGTCCACAGATCTCAGGGTCTGACAGGAGACGTGTAGAGGTCTAAATGGACACTAGATGGTATCTGGATCATGTACGGTCCACAGATCTCAGGGTGACAGGAGACGTGTAGAGGTGTAAATGGACACTAGATGGTATCTGGATCATGTACGGTCCACAGATCTCAGGGTGACAGGAGACGTGTAGAGGTCTAAATGACACTAGATGGTATCTGGATCATGTACGGTCCACAGATCTCAGGGTCTGACAGGAGACGTGTAGAGGTCTAGATGACACTAGATGGTATCTGGATCGTGTACGGTCCACAGATCTCAGGGTCTGACAGGAGACGTGTAGAGGTCTAAATGACACTAGATGGTATCTGGATCATGTACGGTCCACAGATCTCAGGGTGACAGGATACGTGTAGAGGTGTAAATGGACACTAGATGGTATCTGGATCATGTACGGTCCACAGATCTCAGGGTGACAGGAGACGTGTAGAGGTCTAAATGACACTAGATGGTATCTGGATCATGTACGGTCCACAGATCTCAGGGTCTGACAGGAGACATGTAGAGGTCTAGATGACACTAGATGGTATCTGGATCATGTACGGTTCACAGATCTCAGGGTCTGACAGGAGACGTGTAGAGGTCTAGATGACACTAGATGGTATCTGGATCCTGTACGGTCCACAGATCTCAGGGTGACAGGAGACGTGTAGAGGTCTAAATGACACTAGATGGTATCTGGATCCTGTACGGTCCACAGATCTCAGGGTCTGACAGGAGACGTGTAGAGGTCTAAATGGACACTAGATGGTATCTGGATCGTGTACGGTTCACAGATCTCAGGGTCTGACAGGAGACGTGTAGAGGTCTAGATGACACTAGATGGTATCTGGATCGTGTACGGTTCACAGATCTCAGGGTCTGACAGGAGACGTGTAGAGGTCTAGATGACACTAGATGGTATCTGGATCCTGTACGGTCCACAGATCTCAGGGTCTGACAGGAGACGTGTAGAGGTCTAAATGACACTAGATGGTATCTGGATCGTGTACGGTCCACAGATCTCAGGGTCTGACAGGAGACGTGTAGAGGTCTAAATGACACTAGATGGTATCTGGATCGTGTACGGTTCACAGATCTCAGGGTCTGACAGGAGACGTGTAGAGGTCTAGATGACACTAGATGGTATCTGGATCCTGTACGGTCCACAGATCTCAGGGTCTGACAGGAGACGTGTAGAGGTCTAAATGACACTAGATGGTATCTGGATCGTGTACGGTCCACAGATCTCAGGGTCTGACAGGAGACGTGTAGAGGTCTAAATGACACTAGATGGTATCTGGATCGTGTACGGTTCACAGATCTCAGGGTCTGACAGGAGACGTGTAGAGGTCTAAATGACACTAGATGGTATCTGGATCGTGTACGGTCCACAGATCTCAGGGTCTGACAGGAGACGTGTAGAGGGCTAAATGACACTAGATGGTATCTGGATCATGTACGGTCCACAGATCTCAGGGTCTGACAGGAGACGTGTAGAGGGCTAAATGACACTAGATGGTATCTGGATCATGTACGGTTCACAGATCTCAGGGTCTGACAGGAGACGTGTAGAGGTCTAAATGACACTAGATGGTATCTGGATCATGTACGGTCCACAGATCTCAGGGTCTGACAGGAGACGTGTAGAGGGCTAAATGACACTAGATGGTATCTGGATCATGTACGGTTCACAGATCTCAGGGTCTGACAGGAGACGTGTAGAGGTCTAAATGGACACTTTCATCAGGATTTTCCCAAAAATGGTTTGTGTTGCAAATGTAAAAATAATTTCAAACATCCTCACAATGACGTTTATATGTGAGCCTTGCCAGAACAATGCGACATAGCAAAAATATTTTCCTGCCGTGGAATCGCCCTTATGCTAGTCAAATGTTATAGGAGGTGTCCTGCTGCTAGTCTTATGTTATAGGAGGTGCCCTGCTGCTAGTCTTATGTTATAGGAGGTGCCCTGCTGCTAGTCTTATGTTATAGGAGGTGCCCTGCTGCTAGTCTTATGTTATAGGAGGTGTCCTGCTGCTAGTCTTATTTTATAGGAGGTGTCCTGCTGCTAGTCTTATGTTATAGGAGGTGTCCTGCTGCTAGTCTTATGTTATAGGAGGTGTCCTGCTGCTAGTCTTATGTTATAGGAGGTGTACTGCTGCTAGTCTTATGTTATAGGAGGTGTCCTGCTGCTAGTCTTATGTTATAGGAGGTGTCCTGCTGCTAGTCTTATGTTATAGGAGGTGTCCTGCTGCTAGTCTTATGTTATAGGAGGTGTCCTGCTGCTAGTCTTATGTTATAGGAGGTGTCCTGCTGCTAGTCTTATGTTATAGGAGGTGTCCTGCTGCTAGTCTTATGTTATAGGAGGTGCCCTGCTGCTAGTCTTGTGTTATAGGAGGTGCCCTGCTGCTAGTCTTATGTTATAGGAGGTGTCCTGCTGCTAGTCTTATGTTATAGGAGGTGTCCTGCTGCTAGTCTTATGTTATAGGAGGTGCCCTGCTGCTAGTCTTGTGTTATAGGAGGTGTCCTGCTGCTAGTCTTATGTTATAGGAGGTGCCCTGCTGCTAGTCTTGTGTTATAGGAGGTGCCCTGCTGCTAGTCTTATGTTATAGGAGGTGTCCTGCTGCTAGTCTTATGTTATAGGAGGTGCCCTGCTGCTAGTCTTATGTTATAGGAGGTGTCCTGCTGCTAGTCTTATGTTATAGGAGGTGCCCTGCTGCTAGTCTTATGTTATAGGAGGTGCCCTGCTGCTAGTCTTATGTTATAGGAGGTGTCCTGCTGCTAGTCTTATGTTATTTGAGGTGTCCTGCTGCTAGTCTTATGTTATAGGAGGTGCCCTGCTGCTAGTCTTATGTTATAGGAGGAGTCCTGCTGCTAGTCTTATGTTATACGAGGTGCCCTGCTGCTAGTCTTATGTTATAGGAGGTGTCCTGCTGCTAGTCTTATATTATGGGAGGTGTCCTGCTGCTAGTCTTATGTTATAGGAGGTGTCCTGCTGCTAGTCTTATGTTATAGGAGGTGTCCTGCTGCTAGTCTTATGTTATAGGAAGTGTCCTGCTGCTAGTCTTATGTTATAGGAGGTGTCCTGCTGCTAGTCTTATGTTATAGGAGGTGCCCTGCTGCTAGTCTTATGTTATAGGAGGTGTCCTGCTGCTAGTCTTATGTTATAGGAGGTGTCCTGCTGCTAGTCTTATGTTATAGGAGGTGTCCTGCTGCTAGTCTTATGTTATAGGAGGTGCCCTGCTGCTAGTCTTATGTTATAGGAGGTGTCCTGCTGCTAGTCTTATGTTATAGGAGGTGTCCTGCTGCTAGTCTTATGTTATAGGAGGTGTCCTGCTGCTAGTCTTATGTTATAGGAGGTGCCCTGCTGCTAGTCTTATGTTATAGGAGGTGTCCTGCTGCTAGTCTTATGTTATAGGAGGTGTCCTGCTGCTAGTCTTATGTTATAGGAGGTGCCCTGCTGCTAGTCTTATGTTATAGGAGGTGTCCTGCTGCTAATCTTATGTTATAGGAGGTGTCCTGCTGCTAGTTAGACCCGGTAGAGAGATGGAGAGATCTGATATACTGGTCCATTAGCCCTGTCTAACGGTCTGTCTCTCCGTGGTGTCTCCCCCTGCAGGCGGATGAGTCTCAGGACGTCCTCCATCTCAACTACACGTCCTGGCCTGACCACGGTGTCCCCACGGTCAACGCCATCGATAGCATCCTGCAGTTCGTACACATCGTTCGCCAGCAGGCCAACCGCACCAAAGAACCCATTGTGGTTCACTGCAGGTACGTAACAGGGTCTACCAGGCTCAACCACAGGGGCCATGCTGTCAGGGAGATGTTACTCAGACAGAGTCGTGTGGTTCACTGCAGGTACGTACAGGGTCTACCAGGCTCAACCACAGGGGCCATGCTGTCAGCTGCTCAGTACTGACCCTCTCTCGGTAGGGGCCATGCTGTCAGCTGCTCAGTACTGACCCTCTCTCGGTAGGGGCCATGCTGTCAGCTGCTCAGTACTGACCCTCTCTCGGTAGGGGCCATGCTGTCAGCAGCTCAGTACTGACCCTCTCTCGGTAGGGGCCACGCTGTCAGCTGCTCAGTACTGACCCTCTCTCGGTAGGGGCCATGCTGTCAGCTGCTCAGTACTGACCCTCTCTCGGTAGGGGCCATGCTGTCAGCTGCTCAGTACTGACCCTCTCTCGGTAGGGGCCACGCTGTCAGCTGCTCAGTACTGACCCTCTCTCGGTAGGGGCCATGCTGTCAGCTGCTCAGTACTGACCCTCTCTCGGTAGGGGCCATGCTGTCAGCTGCTCAGTACTGACCCTCTCTGGGTAGGGGCCATGCTGTCAGCTGCTCAGTACTGACCCTCTCTCGGTAGGGGCCACGCTGTCAGCTGCTCAGTACTGACCCTCTCTCGGTAGGGGCCAGGCTGTCAGCTGCTCAGTACTGACCCTCTCTCGGTAGGGGCCACGCTGTCAGCTGCTCAGTACTGACCCTCTCTCGGTAGGGGCCATGCTGTCAGCTGCTCAGTACTGACCCTCTCTCGGTAGGGGCCACGCTGTCAGCTGCTCAGTACTGACCGTCTCTCGGTAGAAAACTGGGTTACGTTCAATATGCCCTCGGTGGATGTAAAACTCAGCGAAAATCTGTAAAACAAGCAAACGTCAATGAATTTATAAAAAAAACTATTAAAAGGCTGTATCACAAGCGGCCGTGATTGGGCGAGCCGTAGGGCGGCGCACAATTGGCCCGGCGTCGTCCGGGTTCGGCCGGAGTAGGCCGTCATTGTAAATAAGAATTTGTTCTTAACTGACTTGTTGAATCAAGGTTCAATATAATAAAACATGTATTTGATCAATTCAGTTCTGCTCTGTCTGCATCAAAGGATCTAAAGGAAATGTCATCCACATAAGAAACCCAGATGGAACCCAGTAGTCCTTAGAGAAATAGTCTTCAGGCCAAACCTCCAGTCCACATAAGAAACCCAGAGGGAACCCAGTAGTCCTTAGAGAAATAGTCTTCAGGCCAAACCTCCAGTCCACATAAGAAACCCAGGTGGAACCCAGTAGTCCTTAGAGAAATAGTCTTCAGGCCAAACCCTCCAGTCCACATAAGAAACCCAGAGGGAACCCAGTAGTCCTTAGAGAAATAGGTCTTCAGGCCAAACCTTCCAGTCCACATAAGTAGTAATCCACAAGGTAACTAACAATTAACAAAACAACTCTGTTTACTTTGAGAAGATTGTCACTTCTAAAGAATTGAGAAAACTAGGCCTTTTAAACTATAAACCATTTGCTAGTAACAAACGTTTCTCTAACAGTACACTCTTTCACTGCGCTGATGAGCGTCCGCCATATTGTTTTCAGCTGCAGCGGCAACTGAGCCACTCTTACCATAGTGAGATGTCAGACAGTTATCAAAGGGTATTAATGAGTTGACAGCTCCACAGTGCTGGTGTCTCTCCACTAACATTATGTTCTGTTCTCTCCACAGTGCTGGTGTCTCTCCACTAACATTATGTTCTGTTCTCTCTACAGTGCTGGTGTCTCTCCACTAACATTATGTTCTGTTCTCTCCACAGTGCTGGTGTCTCTCCACTAACATTATGTTCTGTTCTCTCCACAGTGCTGGTGTCTCTCCAATAACATTATGTTCTGTTCTCTCCACAGTGCTGGTGTCTCTCCAATAACATTATGTTCTGTTCTCTCCACAGTGCTGGTGTCTCTCCACTAACATGATGTTCTGTTCTCTCCACAGTGCTGGTGTCTCTCCAATAACATTATGTTCTGTTCTCTCCACAGTGCTGGTGTCTCTCCACTAACATTATGTTCTGTTCTCTCCACAGTGCTGGTGTCTCTCCACTAACATTATGTTCTGTTCTCTCCACTAACATTATGTTCTGTTCTCTCCACAGTGCTGGTGTCTCTCCACTAACATTATGTTCTGTTCTCTCCACAGTGCTGGTGTCTCTCCACTAACATTATGTTCTGTTCTCTCCACAGTGCTGGTGTCTCTCCACTAACATTATGTTCTGTTCTCTCCACAGTGCTGGTGTCTCTCCACTAACATGATGTTCTGTTCTCTCCACAGTGCTGGTGTCTCTCCACTAACATTATGTTCTGTTCTCTCCACAGTGCTGGTGTCTCTCCACTAACATTATGTTCTGTTCTCCACAGTGCCGTGTCTCTCCACTAACATGATGTTCTGTTCTCTCCACAGTGCTGGTGTCTCTCCACTAACATTATGTTCTGTTCTCTCCACAGTGCTGGTGTCTCTCCACTAACATTATGTTCTGTTCTCTCCACAGTGCTGGTGTCTCTCCACTAACATTATGTTCTGTTCTCTCTACAGTGCTGGTGTCTCTCCACTAACATGATGTTCTGTTCTCTCCACAGTGCTGGTGTCTCTCCACTAACATTATGTTCTGTTCTCTCCACAGTGCTGGTGTCTCTCCACTAACATTATGTTCTGTTCTCTCCACAGTGCTGGTGTCTCTCCACTAACATTATGTTCTGTTCTCTCCACAGTGCTGGTGTCTCTCCACTAACATTATGTTCTGTTCTCTCCACAGTGCTGGTGTCTCTCCACTAACATGATGTTCTGTTCTCTCCACAGTGCTGGTGTCTCTCCACTAACATTATGTTCTGTTCTCTCCACAGTGCTGGTGTCTCTCCACTAACATTATGTTCTGTTCTCTCTACAGTGCTGGTGTGGGCCGGACAGGGACCTTCATAGCTCTGGACCGACTGATGCAGCACATCAGAGAACATGAGTTTACTGACATCCTGGGGATGGTGTCAGAGATGAGGTCCCATCGACTCTCCATGGTCCAGACAGAGGTAAGAGACAGTCCAGTAGGGTTAGTATCTGAGATGAGATGAGGTCCCATCTACTCTCCATGGTCCAGACAGAGGTAAGAGACAGTCCAGTAGGGTTAGTATCTGAGATGAGGTCCCATCGACTCTCCATGGTCCAGACAGAGGTAAGAGACAGTCCAGTAGGGTTAGTATCTGAGATGAGGTCCCATCGACTCTCCATGGTCCAGACAGAGGTAAGAGACAGTCCAGTAGGGTTAGTATCTGAGATGAGGTCCCATCGACTCTCCATGGTCCAGACAGAGGTAAGAGACAGTACCAGTGGGGTTAGGATCTGAGATGAGATGAGGTCCCATCTACTCTCCATGGTCCAGACAGAGGTAAGAGACAGTCCAGTAGGGTTAGGATCTGAGATGAGATGAGGTCCCATCTACTCTCCATGGTCCAGACAGAGGTAAGAGACAGTCCAGTAGGGTTAGGATCTGAGATGAGATGAGGTCCCATCGACAATGTCCCACTTTACACCCCGACTCTCCATCGTCCAGACAGAGGTTAGACTCTGTCTCCTTTCCCCTCAGACCGAGGTACTGTAGGACCCATCTGGTCTCTGGTCAGACTCTGTCTCCTTTCCCCTCAGACCGAGGTACTGTAGGGACCCATCTGGTCTCTGGTCAGACTCTGTCTCCTCAGACCGAGGTACTGTAGGACCCATCTGGTCTCTGGTCAGACTCTGTCTCCTCAGACCGAGGTACTGTAGGACCCATCTGGTCTCTGGTCAGACTCTGTCTCCTCAGACCGAGGTACTGTAGGACCCATCTGGTCTCTGGTCAGACTCTGTCTCCTCAGACCGAGGTACTGTAGGGACCCATCTGGTCTCTGGTCAGACTCTGTCCCCTCAGACCGAGGTACTGTAGGACCCATCTGGTCTCTGGTCAGACTCTGTCTCCTTTCCCCTCAGACCGAGGTACTGTAGGACCCATCTGGTCTCTGGTCAGACTCTGTCCCCTCAGACCGAGGTACTGTAGGACCCATCTGGTCTCTGGTCAGACTCTGTCTCCTTTCCCCTCAGACCGAGGTACTGTAGGACCCATCTGGTCTCTGGTCAGATTCTGTCTCCTTTCCCCTCAGACCGAGGTACTGTAGGACCCATCTGGTCTCTGGTCAGACTCTGTCCTCTCAGACCGAGGTACTGTAGGGACCCATCTGGTCTCTGGTCAGACTCTGTCTCCTTTCCCCTCAGACCGAGGTACTGTAGGACCCATCTGGTCTCTGGTCAGACTCTGTCCCCTCAGACCGAGGTACTGTAGGGACCCATCTGGTCTCTGGTCAGACTCTGTCTCCTTTCCCCTCAGACCGAGGTACTGTAGGACCCATCTGGTCTCTGGTCAGACTCTGTCCCCTCAGACCGAGGTACTGTAGGACCCATCTGGTCTCTGGTCAGACTCTGTCTCCTTTCCCCTCAGACCGAGGTACTGTAGGGACCCATCTGGTCTCTGGTCAGACTCTGTCTCCTTTCCCCTCAGACCGAGGTACTGTAGGGACACATCTGGTCTCTGGTCAGACTCTGTCTCCTCAGACCGAGGTACTGTAGGACCCATCTGGTCTCTGGTCAGACTCTGTCTCCTTTCCCCTCAGACCGAGGTACTGTAGGACCCATCTGGTCTCTGGTCAGACTCTGTCTCCTTTCCCCTCAGACCGAGGTACTGTAGGACCCATCTGGTCTCTGGTCAGACTCTGTCTCCTTTCCCCTCAGACCGAGGTACTGTAGGACCCATCTGGTCTCTGGTCAGACTCTGTCCTCTCAGACCGAGGTACTGTAGGGACCCATCTGGTCTCTGGTCAGACTCTGTCTCCTTTCCCCTCAGACCGAGGTACTGTAGGACCCATCTGGTCTCTGGTCAGACTCTGTCTCCTCAGACCGAGGTACTGTAGGACCCATCTGGTCTCTGGTCAGACTCTGTCTCCTTTCCCCTCAGACCGAGGTACTGTAGGGACCCATCTGGTCTCTGGTCAGACTCTGTCTCCTCAGACTGAGGTACTGTAGGACCCATCTGGTCTCTGGTCAGACTCTGTCCCCTCAGACCGAGGTACTGTAGGACCCATCTGGTCTCTGGTCAGACTCTGTCTCCTTTCCCCTCAGACCGAGGTACTGTAGGGACCCATCTGGTCTCTGGTCAGACTCTGTCTCCTCAGACCGAGGTACTGTAGGACCCATCTGGTCTCTGGTCAGACTCTGTCTCCTCAGACCGAGGTACTGTAGGACCCATCTGGTCTCTGGTCAGACTCTGTCTCCTCAGACCGAGGTACTGTAGGACCCATCTGGTCTCTGGTCAGACTCTGTCTCCTCAGACCGAGGTACTGTAGGGACCCATCTGGTCTCTGGTCAGACTCTGTCCCCTCAGACCGAGGTACTGTAGGACCCATCTGGTCTCTGGTCAGACTCTGTCTCCTTTCCCCTCAGACCGAGGTACTGTAGGACCCATCTGGTCTCTGGTCAGACTCTGTCCCCTCAGACCGAGGTACTGTAGGACCCATCTGGTCTCTGGTCAGACTCTGTCTCCTTCCCCCTCAGACCGAGGTACTGTAGGACCCATCTGGTCTCTGGTCAGACTCTGTCTCCTTTCCCCTCAGACCGAGGTACTGTAGGACCCATCTGGTCTCTGGTCAGACTCTGTCCTCTCAGACCGAGGTACTGTAGGGACCCATCTGGTCTCTGGTCAGACTCTGTCTCCTTTCCCCTCAGACCGAGGTACTGTAGGACCCATCTGGTCTCTGGTCAGACTCTGTCCTCTCAGACCGAGGTACTGTAGGGACCCATCTGGTCTCTGGTCAGACTCTGTCTCCTTTCCCCTCAGACCGAGGTACTGTAGGACCCATCTGGTCTCTGGTCAGACTCTGTCCCCTCAGACCGAGGTACTGTAGGACCCATCTGGTCTCTGGTCAGACTCTGTCTCCTTTCCCCTCAGACCGAGGTACTGTAGGGACCCATCTGGTCTCTGGTCAGACTCTGTCTCCTTTCCCCTCAGACCGAGGTACTGTAGGGACCCATCTGGTCTCTGGTCAGACTCTGTCTCCTCAGACCGAGGTACTGTAGGACCCATCTGGTCTCTGGTCAGACTCTGTCTCCTTTCCCCTCAGACCGAGGTACTGTAGGACCCATCTGGTCTCTGGTCAGACTCTGTCTCCTTTCCCCTCAGACCGAGGTACTGTAGGACCCATCTGGTCTCTGGTCAGACTCTGTCTCCTTTCCCCTCAGACCGAGGTACTGTAGGACCCATCTGGTCTCTGGTCAGACTCTGTCCTCTCAGACCGAGGTACTGTAGGGACCCATCTGGTCTCTGGTCAGACTCTGTCTCCTTTCCCCTCAGACCGAGGTACTGTAGGACCCATCTGGTCTCTGGTCAGACTCTGGCTCCTCAGACCGAGGTACTGTAGGACCCATCTGGTCTCTGGTCAGACTCTGTCTCCTTTCCCCTCAGACCGAGGTACTGTAGGGACCCATCTGGTCTCTGGTCAGACTCTGTCTCCTCAGACTGAGGTACTGTAGGACCCATCTGGTCTCTGGTCAGACTCTGTCCCCTCAGACCGAGGTACTGTAGGACCCATCTGGTCTCTGGTCAGACTCTGTCTCCTTTCCCCTCAGACCGAGGTACTGTAGGGACCCATCTGGTCTCTGGTCAGACTCTGTCTCCTTTCCCCTCAGACCGAGGTACTGTAGGGACCCATCTGGTCTCTGGTCAGACTCTGTCTCCTCAGACCGAGGTACTGTAGGACCCATCTGGTCTCTGGTCAGACTCTGTCTCCTTTCCCCTCAGACCGAGGTACTGTAGGACCCATCTGGTCTCTGGTCAGACTCTGTCTCCTTTCCCCTCAGACCGAGGTACTGTAGGGACCCATCTGGTGTCTGGTCAGACTCTGTCTCCTCAGACCGAGGTACTGTAGGACCCATCTGGTCTCTGGTCAGACTCTGTCTCCTTTCCCCTCAGACCGAGGTACTGTAGGACCCATCTGGTCTCTGGTCAGACTCTGTCCCCTCAGACCGAGGTACTGTAGGACCCATCTGGTCTCTGGTCAGACTCTGTCTCCTTTCCCCTCAGACCGAGGTACTGTAGGACCCATCTGGTCTCTGGTCAGACTCTGTCTCCTTTCCCCTCAGACCGAGGTACTGTAGGACCCATCTGGTCTCTGGTCAGACTCTGTCTCCTTTCCCCTCAGACCGAGGTACTGTAGGACCCATCTGGTCTCTGGTCAGACTCTGTCTCCTTTCCCCTCAGACCGAGGTACTGTAGGACCCATCTGGTCTCTGGTCAGACTCTGTCCCCTCAGACCGAGGTACTGTAGGGACCCATCTGGTCTCTGGTCAGACTCTGTCTCCTCAGACCGAGGTACTGTAGGGACCCATCTGGTCTCTGGTCAGACTCTGTCCCCTTTCCCCTCAGACCGAGGTACTGTAGGGACCCATCTGGTCTCTGGTCAGACTCTGTCTCCTCAGACCGAGGTACTGTAGGACCCATCTGGTCTCTGGTCAGACTCTGTCTCCTTTCCCCTCAGACCGAGGTACTGTAGGACCCATCTGGTCTCTGGTCAGACTCTGTCTCCTCAGACCGAGGTACTGTAGGACCCATCTGGTCTCTGGTCAGACTCTGTCTCCTCAGACCGAGGTACTGTAGGACCCATCTGGTCTCTGGTCAGACTCTGTCTCCTCAGACCGAGGTACTGTAGGACCCATCTGGTCTCTGGTCAGACTCTGTCTCCTCAGACCGAGGTACTGTAGGGACTCATCTGGTCTCTGGTCAGACTCTGTCTCCTTTCCCCTCAGACCGAGGTACTGTAGGACCCATCTGGTCTCTGGTCAGACTCTGTCTCCTCAGACCGAGGTACTGTAGGACCCATCTGGTCTCTGGTCAGACTCTGTCTCCTCAGACCGAGGTACTGTAGGGACCCATCTGGTCTCTGGTCAGACTCTGTCCCCTCAGACCGAGGTACTGTAGGACCCATCTGGTCTCTGGTCAGACTCTGTCTCCTTTCCCCTCAGACCGAGGTACTGTAGGACCCATCTGGTCTCTGGTCAGACTCTGTCTCCTTTCCCCTCAGACCGAGGTACTGTAGGACCCATCTGGTCTCTGGTCAGACTCTGTCTCCTCAGACCGAGGTACTGTAGGACCCATCTGGTCTCTGGTCAGACTCTGTCTCCTCAGACCGAGGTACTGTAGGACCCATCTGGTATCTGGTCAGACTCTGTCCCCTCAGACCGAGGTACTGTAGGGACCCATCTGGTCTCTGGTCAGACTCTGTCTCCTCAGACCGAGGTACTGTAGGGACCCATCTGGTCTCTGGTCAGACTCTGTCTCCTTTCCCCTCAGACCGAGGTACTGTAGGACCCATCTGGTCTCTGGTCAGACTCTGTCTCCTTTCCCCTCAGACCGAGGTACTGTAGGGACCCATCTGGTCTCTGGTCAGACTCTGTCTCCTCAGACCGAGGTACTGTAGGGACCCATCTGGTCTCTGGTCAGACTCTGTCTCCTCAGACCGAGGTACTGTAGGGACCCATCTGGTCTCTGGTCAGACTCTGTCTCCTTTCCCCTCAGACCGAGGTACTGTAGGACCCATCTGGTCTCTGGTCAGACTCTGTCTCCTTTCCCCTCAGACCGAGGTACTGTAGGGACCCATCTGGTCTCTGGTCAGACTCTGTCTCCTCAGACCGAGGTACTGTAGGGACCCATCTGGTCTCTGGTCAGACTCTGTCCCCTTTCCCCTCAGACCGAGGTACTGTAGGGACCCATCTGGTCTCTGGTCAGACTCTGTCTCCTCAGACCGAGGTACTGTAGGACCCATCTGGTCTCTGGTCAGACTCTGTCTCCTTTCCCCTCAGACCGAGGTACTGTAGGACCCATCTGGTCTCTGGTCAGACTCTGTCTCCTCAGACCGAGGTACTGTAGGACCCATCTGGTCTCTGGTCAGACTCTGTCTCCTCAGACCGAGGTACTGTAGGACCCATCTGGTCTCTGGTCAGACTCTGTCTCCTCAGACCGAGGTACTGTAGGACCCATCTGGTCTCTGGTCAGACTCTGTCTCCTCAGACCGAGGTACTGTAGGGACTCATCTGGTCTCTGGTCAGACTCTGTCTCCTTTCCCCTCAGACCGAGGTACTGTAGGACCCATCTGGTCTCTGGTCAGACTCTGTCTCCTCAGACCGAGGTACTGTAGGACCCATCTGGTCTCTGGTCAGACTCTGTCTCCTCAGACCGAGGTACTGTAGGGACCCATCTGGTCTCTGGTCAGACTCTGTCCCCTCAGACCGAGGTACTGTAGGACCCATCTGGTCTCTGGTCAGACTCTGTCTCCTTTCCCCTCAGACCGAGGTACTGTAGGACCCATCTGGTCTCTGGTCAGACTCTGTCTCCTTTCCCCTCAGACCGAGGTACTGTAGGACCCATCTGGTCTCTGGTCAGACTCTGTCTCCTCAGACCGAGGTACTGTAGGACCCATCTGGTCTCTGGTCAGACTCTGTCTCCTCAGACCGAGGTACTGTAGGACCCATCTGGTATCTGGTCAGACTCTGTCCCCTCAGACCGAGGTACTGTAGGGACCCATCTGGTCTCTGGTCAGACTCTGTCTCCTCAGACCGAGGTACTGTAGGGACCCATCTGGTCTCTGGTCAGACTCTGTCTCCTTTCCCCTCAGACCGAGGTACTGTAGGACCCATCTGGTCTCTGGTCAGACTCTGTCTCCTTTCCCCTCAGACCGAGGTACTGTAGGGACCCATCTGGTCTCTGGTCAGACTCTGTCTCCTCAGACCGAGGTACTGTAGGACCCATCTGGTCTCTGGTCAGACTCTGTCTCCTCAGACCGAGGTACTGTAGGACCCATCTGGTCTCTGGTCAGACTCTGTCTCCTTTCCCCTCAGACCGAGGTACTGTAGGACCCATCTGGTCTCTGGTCAGACTCTGTCTCCTCAGACCGAGGTACTGTAGGGACCCATCTGGTCTCTGGTCAGACTCTGTCTCCTCAGACCGAGGTACTGTAGGACCCATCTGGTATCTGGTCAGACTCTGTCCCCTCAGACCGAGGTACTGTAGGGACCCATCTGGTCTCTGGTCAGACTCTGTCTCCTCAGACCGAGGTACTGTAGGGACCCATCTGGTCTCTGGTCAGACTCTGTCTCCTTTCCCCTCAGACCGAGGTACTGTAGGACCCATCTGGTCTCTGGTCAGACTCTGTCTCCTTTCCCCTCAGACCGAGGTACTGTAGGGACCCATCTGGTCTCTGGTCAGACTCTGTCTCCTCAGACCGAGGTACTGTAGGGACCCATCTGGTCTCTGGTCAGACTCTGTCTCCTCAGACCGAGGTACTGTAGGGACCCATCTGGTCTCTGGTCAGACTCTGTCTCCTTTCCCCTCAGACCGAGGTACTGTAGGACCCATCTGGTCTCTGGTCAGACTCTGTCTCCTTTCCCCTCAGACCGAGGTACTGTAGGGACCCATCTGGTCTCTGGTCAGACTCTGTCTCCTCAGACCGAGGTACTGTAGGGACCCATCTGGTCTCTGGTCAGACTCTGTCCCCTTTCCCCTCAGACCGAGGTACTGTAGGGACCCATCTGGTCTCTGGTCAGACTCTGTCTCCTCAGACCGAGGTACTGTAGGACCCATCTGGTCTCTGGTCAGACTCTGTCTCCTTTCCCCTCAGACCGAGGTACTGTAGGACCCATCTGGTCTCTGGTCAGACTCTGTCTCCTCAGACCGAGGTACTGTAGGACCCATCTGGTCTCTGGTCAGACTCTGTCTCCTCAGACCGAGGTACTGTAGGACCCATCTGGTCTCTGGTCAGACTCTGTCTCCTCAGACCGAGGTACTGTAGGACCCATCTGGTCTCTGGTCAGACTCTGTCTCCTCAGACCGAGGTACTGTAGGGACTCATCTGGTCTCTGGTCAGACTCTGTCTCCTTTCCCCTCAGACCGAGGTACTGTAGGACCCATCTGGTCTCTGGTCAGACTCTGTCTCCTCAGACCGAGGTACTGTAGGACCCATCTGGTCTCTGGTCAGACTCTGTCTCCTCAGACCGAGGTACTGTAGGGACCCATCTGGTCTCTGGTCAGACTCTGTCCCCTCAGACCGAGGTACTGTAGGACCCATCTGGTCTCTGGTCAGACTCTGTCTCCTTTCCCCTCAGACCGAGGTACTGTAGGACCCATCTGGTCTCTGGTCAGACTCTGTCTCCTTTCCCCTCAGACCGAGGTACTGTAGGACCCATCTGGTCTCTGGTCAGACTCTGTCTCCTCAGACCGAGGTACTGTAGGACC
>NC_092096.1:4690446-4777240 GCF_045679555.1 Salvelinus alpinus | reverse complement strand
ACAGGACAGGTAACTACTACAACACAGGACAGGTAACTACTACATTACAGGACAGGTAACTACTACATTACAGGACAGGTAGCTACTACATTACAGGACAGGTAACTACTACATTACAGGACAGGTAACTACTACATTACAGGACAGGTAACTACTACATTACAGGACAGGTAACTACTACATTACAGGACAGGTAACTACTACATTACAGGACAGGTAACTACTACATTACAGGACAGGTAACTACTACATTACAGGACAGGTAACTACTACATTACAGGACAGGTAACTACTACATTACAGGACAGGTAACTACTACATTACAGGACAGGTAACTACTACATTACAGGACAGGTAACTACTACATTACAGGACAGGTGACTACTACATTACAGGACAGGTAACTACTACATTACAGGACAGGTAACTACTACATTACAGGACAGGTGACTACTACATTACAGGACAGGTAACTACTACATTACAGGACAGGTAACTACTACATTACAGGACAGGTAACTACTACATTACAGGACAGGTAACTACTACATTACAGGACAGGTAACTACTACATTACAGGACAGGTAACTACTACATTACAGGACAGGTAACTACTACATTACAGGACAGGTAACTACTACATTACAGGACAGGTAACTACTACAACACAGGACAGGTAACTACTACATTACAGGACAGGTAACTACTACATTACAGGACAGGTAACTACTACAACACAGGACAGGTAACTACTACATTACAGGACAGGTAACTACTACATTACAGGACAGGTAACTACTACATTACAGGACAGGTAACTACTACATTACAGGACAGGTAACTACTACAACACAGGACAGGTAACTACTACATAACCCATGACCCCCGGCAACACAGGACAGGTAACTACTACATATCCCATGAACCCCGGCAACACAGGACAGGTAACTACTACAACACAGGACAGGTAACTACTACATAACAGGACAGGTAACTACTACATTACAGGACAGGTAACTACTACAACACAGGACAGGTAACTACTACATAACCCATGACCCCCGGCAACACAGGACAGGTAACTACTACAACACAGGACAGGTAACTACTACATAACAGGACAGGTAACTACTACATTACAGGACAGGTAACTACTACAACACAGGACAGGTAACTACTACATAACCCATGACCCCCGGCAACACAGGACAGGTAACTACTACATATCCCATGAACCCCGGCAACACAGGACAGGTAACTACTACAACACAGGACAGGTAACTACTACATAACAGGACAGGTAACTACTACATTACAGGACAGGTAACTACTACAACACAGGACAGGTAACTACTACATAACCCATGACCCCCGGCAACACAGGACAGGTAACTACTACATATCCCATGAACCCCGGCAACACAGGACAGGTAACTACTACAACACAGGACAGGTAACTACTACATTACAGGACAGGTAACTACTACATTACAGGACAGGTAACTACTACATTACAGGACAGGTAACTACTACATAACCCATGACCCCCGGCAACACAGGACAGGTAACTACTACAACACAGGACAGGTAGCTACTACATAACAGGACAGGTAACTACTACATTACAGGACAGGTAACTACTACATTACAGGACAGGTAACTACTACATTACAGGACAGGTAACTACTACATTACAGGACAGGTAACTACTACATAACCCATGACCCCCGGCAACACAGGACAGGTAACTACTACAACACAGGACAGGTAGCTACTACATAACAGGACAGGTAACTACTACATTACAGGACAGGTAACTACTACATAACAGGACAGGTAACTACTACATTACAGGACAGGTAACTACTACATTACAGGACAGGTAACTACTACATTACAGGACAGGTAACTACTACATTACAGGACAGGTAACTACTACAACACAGGACAGGTAACTACTCCATTACAGGACAGGTAACTACTACATTACAGGACAGGTAACTACTACATTACAGGACAGGTAACTACTACAACACAGGACAGGTACCTACTACATTACAGGACAGGTAACTACTACATTACAGGACAGGTAACTACTACATTACAGGACAGGTAGCTACTACATTACAGGACAGGTAACTACTACATTACAGGACAGGTAACTACTACATAACCCATGAACCCCGGCAACACAGGACAGGTAACTACTACATTACAGGACAGGTAACTACTACATTACCGGACAGGTAGCTACTACATTACAGGACAAATAACTACTACATTACAGGACAGGTAACTACTACATATCCCATGAATCCCGGCAACACAGGACAGGTAACTACTACATTACAGGACAGGTAACTACTACATTACAGGACAGGTAACTACTACATTACAGGACAGGTAACTACTACATTACAGGACAGGTAACTACTACATTACAGGACAGGTAACTACTACAACACAGGACAGGTAACTACTACATATCCCATGAACCCCGGCAACACAGGACAGGTAGCTACTACATAACCCATGATCCCCGGCAACACAGGACAGGTAACTACTACATTACAGGACAGGTAACTACTACATAACCCATGAACCCCGGCAACACAGGACAGGTAACTACTACATTACAGGACAGGTAACTAGTACATTACAGGACAGGTAACTAGTACATTACAGGACAGGTAACTACTACATTACAGGACAGGTAACTACTACATTACAGGACAGGTAACTACTACATTACAGGACAGGTAGCTACTACATTACAGGACAGGTAACTACTAGATTACATGACAGGTAGCTACTACATTACAGGACAGGTAACTACTACATTACAGGACAGGTAACTACTACATTACAGGACAGGTAACTACTACATTACAGGACAGGTAACTACTACATTACAGGACAGGTAGCTACTACATTACAGGACAGGTACATACTACATTACAGGACAGGTAACTACTACATTACAGGATAGGTAACTACTACATTACAGGACAGGTAACTACTACATTACAGGACAGGTAACTACTACATTACAGGACAGGTAGCTACTACATTACAGGACAGGTCTCTACTACATTACAGGACAGGTGACTACTACATTACAGGACAGGTAACTACTACATTACAGGACAGGTAACTACTACATTACAGGACAGGTAACTACTACATTACAGGACAGGTAACTACTACATTACAGGACAGGTAACTCCTACATAACAGGACAGGTAACTACTACATTACAGGACAGGTAACTACTACATTACAGGACAGGTAACTACTACATTACAGGACAGGTAACTACTACATAACAGGACAGGTAGCTACTACATTACAGGACAGGTAACTACTACATTACAGGACAGGTAGCTACTACATTACAGGACAGGTAACTACTACATTACAGGACAGGTAACTACTACATTACAGGACAGGTAACTACTACATTACAGGACAGGTAACTACTACATTACAGGACAGGTAACTACTACATTACAGGACAGGTAACTACTACATTACAGGAAAGGTAACTACTACATTACAGGACAGGTAACTACTACATATCCCATGAACCCCGGCAACACAGGACAGGTAACTACTACATTACAGGACAGGTAACTACTACATTACAGGACAGGTAACTACTACATAACAGGACAGGTAGCTACTACATTACAGGACAGGTAACTACTACATTACAGGACAGGTAGCTACTACATTACAGGACAGGTAACTACTACATTACAGGACAGGTAACTACTACATTACAGGACAGGTAACTACTACATAACAGGACAGGTAGCTACTACATTACAGGACAGGTAACTACTACATTACAGGACAGGTAGCTACTACATTACAGGACAGGTAACTACTACATTACAGGACAGGTAACTACTACATTACAGGACAGGTAACTACTACATTACAGGACAGGTAACTACTACATTACAGGACAGGTAACTACTACATTACAGGACAGGTAACTACTACATTACAGGACAGGTAACTACTACATTACAGGACAGGTAACTACTACATTACAGGACAGGTAACTACTACATTACAGGACAGGTAACTACTACATTACAGGACAGGTAACTACTACATTACAGGACAGGTAACTACTACATTACAGGACAGGTAACTACTACATTACAGGACAGGTAACTACTACATTACAGGACAGGTAACTACTACATTACAGGACAGGTAACTACTACATTACAGGACAGGTAACTACTACATTACAGGACAGGTAACTACTACATTACAGGACAGGTAACTACTACATTACAGGACAGGTAACTACTACATTACAGGACAGGTAACTACTACATTACAGGACAGGTAACTACTACAACACAGGACAGGTAACTACTACATTACAGGACAGGTAACTACTACATTACAGGACAGGTAACTACTACATTACAGGACAGGTAACTACTACATTACAGGACAGGTAACTACTACAACACAGGACAGGTAACTACTACATAACCCATGACCCCCGGCAACACAGGACAGGTAACTACTACATATCCCATGAACCCCGGCAACACAGGACAGGTAACTACTACAACACAGGACAGGTAACTACTACATAACAGGACAGGTAACTACTACATTACAGGACAGGTAACTACTACAACACAGGACAGGTAACTACTACATAACCCATGACCCCCGGCAACACAGGACAGGTAACTACTACAACACAGGACAGGTAACTACTACATAACAGGACAGGTAACTACTACATTACAGGACAGGTAACTACTACAACACAGGACAGGTAACTACTACATAACCCATGACCCCCGGCAACACAGGACAGGTAACTACTACATATCCCATGAACCCCGGCAACACAGGACAGGTAACTACTACAACACAGGACAGGTAACTACTACATAACAGGACAGGTAACTACTACATTACAGGACAGGTAACTACTACAACACAGGACAGGTAACTACTACATAACCCATGACCCCCGGCAACACAGGACAGGTAACTACTACATATCCCATGAACCCCGGCAACACAGGACAGGTAACTACTACAACACAGGACAGGTAACTACTACATTACAGGACAGGTAACTACTACATTACAGGACAGGTAACTACTACATTACAGGACAGGTAACTACTACATTACAGGACAGGTAACTACTACATTACAGGACAGGTAACTACTACATTACAGGACAGGTAACTACTACATTACAGGACAGGTAACTACTACATTACAGGACAGGTAACTACTACATTACAGGACAGGTAACTACTACATTACAGGACAGGTACCTACTACATTACAGGACAGGTAACTACTACATAACCCATGACCCCCGGCAACACAGGACAGGTAACTACTACAACACAGGACAGGTAGCTACTACATAACAGGACAGGTAACTACTACATTACAGGACAGGTAACTACTACATTACAGGACAGGTAACTACTACATTACAGGACAGGTAACTACTACATTACAGGACAGGTAACTACTACATTACAGGACAGGTAACTACTACAACACAGGACAGGTAACTACTCCATTACAGGACAGGTAACTACTACATTACAGGACAGGTAACTACTACATTACAGGACAGGTAACTACTACAACACAGGACAGGTACCTACTACATTACAGGACAGGTAACTACTACATTACAGGACAGGTAGCTACTACATTACAGGACAGGTAGCTACTACATTACAGGACAGGTAACTACTACATTACAGGACAGGTAACTACTACATAACCCATGAACCCCGGCAACACAGGACAGGTAACTAATACATTACAGGACAGGTAACTACTACATTACCGGACAGGTAGCTACTACATTACAGGACAAATAACTACTACATTACAGGACAGGTAACTACTACATATCCCATGAATCCCGGCAACACAGGACAGGTAACTACTACATTACAGGACAGGTAACTACTACATTACAGGACAGGTAACTACTACATTACAGGACAGGTAACTACTACATTACAGGACAGGTAACTACTACATTACAGGACAGGTAACTACTACATATCCCATGAACCCCGGCAACACAGGACAGGTAGCTAGTACATAACCCATGATCCCCGGCAACACAGGACAGGTAACTACTACATTACAGGACAGGTAACTACTACATAACCCATGAACCCCGGCAACACAGGACAGGTAACTACTACATTACAGGACAGGTAACTAGTACATTACAGGACAGGTAACTAGTACATTACAGGACAGGTAACTACTACATTACAGGACAGGTAACTACTACATTACAGGACAGGTAACTACTACATTACAGGACAGGTAGCTACTACATTACAGGACAGGTAACTACTAGATTACATGACAGGTAGCTACTACATTACAGGACAGGTAACTACTACATTACAGGACAGGTAACTACTACATTACAGGACAGGTAACTACTACATTACAGGACAGGTAACTACTACATTACAGGACAGGTAGCTACTACATTACAGGACAGGTACATACTACATTACAGGACAGGTAACTACTACATTACAGGATAGGTAACTACTACATTACAGGACAGGTAACTACTACATTACAGGACAGGTAACTACTACATTACAGGACAGGTAGCTACTACATTACAGGACAGGTCTCTACTACATTACAGGACAGGTGACTACTACATTACAGGACAGGTAACTACTACATTACAGGACAGGTAACTACTACATTACAGGACAGGTAACTACTACATTACAGGACAGGTAACTACTACATTACAGGACAGGTAACTCCTACATAACAGGACAGGTAACTACTACATTACAGGACAGGTAACTACTACATTACAGGACAGGTAACTACTACATTACAGGACAGGTAACTACTACATAACAGGACAGGTAGCTACTACATTACAGGACAGGTAACTACTACATTACAGGACAGGTAGCTACTACATTACAGGACAGGTAACTACTACATTACAGGACAGGTAACTACTACATTACAGGACAGGTGACTACTACATTACAGGACAGGTAACTACTACATTACAGGACAGGTAACTACTACATTACAGGACAGGTAACTACTACATTACAGGAAAGGTAACTACTACATTACAGGACAGGTAACTACTACATATCCCATGAACCCCGGCAACACAGGACAGGTAACTACTACATTACAGGGCAGGTAACTACTACATTACAGGACAGGTAACTACTACATTACAGGACAGGTAACTACTACATAACAGGACAGGTAGCTACTACATTACAGGACAGGTAACTACTACATTACAGGACAGGTAGCTACTACATTACAGGACAGGTAACTACTACATTACAGGACAGGTAACTACTACATTACAGGACAGGTAACTACTACATAACAGGACAGGTAGCTACTACATTACAGGACAGGTAACTACTACATTACAGGACAGGTAGCTACTACATTACAGGACAGGTAACTACTACATTACAGGACAGGTAACTACTACATTACAGGACAGGTAACTACTACATTACAGGACAGGTAACTACTACATTACAGGACAGGTAACTACTACATTACAGGACAGGTAACTACTACATTACAGGACAGGTAACTACTACATTACAGGACAGGTAACTACTACATTACAGGACAGGTAACTACTACATTACAGGACAGGTAACTACTACATTACAGGACAGGTAACTACTACATTACAGGACAGGTAACTACTACATTACAGGACAGGTAACTACTACATTACAGGACAGGTAACTACTACATTACAGGACAGGTAACTACTACATTACAGGACAGGTAACTACTACATTACAGGACAGGTAACTACTACAACACAGGACAGGTAACTACTACATTACAGGACAGGTAACTACTACATTACAGGACAGGTAACTACTACATTACAGGACAGGTAACTACTACATTACAGGACAGGTGACTACTACATTACAGGACAGGTAACTACTACATTACAGGACAGGTAACTACTACATTACAGGACAGGTAACTACTACATTACAGGACAGGTAACTACTACATTACAGGACAGGTAACTACTACATTACAGGACAGGTAACTACTACATTACAGGACAGGTAACTACTACAACACAGGACAGGTAACTACTACATTACAGGACAGGTAACTACTACATTACAGGACAGGTAACTACTACATTACAGGACAGGTAACTACTACATTACAGGACAGGTGACTACTACATTACAGGACAGGTAACTACTACATTACAGGACAGGTAACTACTACATTACAGGACAGGTAACTACTACATTACAGGACAGGTAACTACTACATTACAGGACAGGTAACTACTACATTACAGGACAGGTAACTACTACATTACAGGACAGGTACATTGACCAGGGAACAGACTCAGGACCAATAGCAACAGCATATCTATGGAGATGGTAAACTAATATTAATGTTTGTGTTTCCCTGCAGTGCCCAACCCTCCCCTCAACATCTCCCATAACATCGTCCCACTCAGCCAGAGGGTGCTACCAGGGGGGGTCCCTGGCTCCGAGGCGACCCAGGACACGCCCCGGCGGGCACGGGATGTCCCCCTCGTAGAGGAACAGGAATTACAGGAGAACCAGGAGATACAGGAAGTGATCTCAGAGGAGGTGGTGGGCGGAACCACCCAGGTCTCCTACAGCTCCGCCCCTCAGGGCTCCAACAGCTCTACAGGCTATGCCACCTCTATCTCTAACAACACAGAAGAAGAGACCGCCACGCAGCCCTATTGGCCGGAGTCCTACGATAGTCCCTCCCCTACGGATGGAGAGGAGGAGTTTGTGAACGCGGTGGTTCCAGAGTATGAGGACTCCAATGAGCCGGGCTCTGCCATGGGCCTGCCCCCAGAGACCTCCGTCACCCCCACCCGCTTTCCCCCCGTACTGCTGGAGCTACGCTGGCTACCCCCCCGACCCCCCACCACATACGACGGTTTCAACGTCTACATCTACAGAGACAGTAAGCTAAAGGCCTCTACGGTGGTCAATAAGAACCTAGACCACATTCACAGTAAGATCATCATGAATGAGACTGATCCTAGACCACATTCACAGTAAGATCATAATGAATGAGACTGATCCTAGACCACATTAACAGTAAGATCATCATGAATGAGACTGATCCTAGATCACATTCACAGTAAGATCATAATGAATGAGACTGATCCTAGACCACATTCACAGTTAGATCATAATGAATGAGACTGATCCTAGACCACATTCACAGTAAGATCATAATGAATGAGACTGATCCTAGACCACATTCACAGTAAGATCATAATGAATGAGACTGATCCTAGACCACATTCACAGTAAGATCATAATGAATGAGACTGATCCTAGACCACATTCACAGTAAGATCATCATGAATGAGACTGATCCTAGACCACATTCACAGTAAGATCATCATGAATGAGACTGATCCTAGACTACATTCACAGTAAGATCATCATGAATGAGACTGATCCTAGAGCACATTCACAGTAAGATCATCATGAATGAGACTGATCCTAGACCACATTCACAGTAAGATCATCATGAATGAGACTGATCCTAGACCACATTCACAGTAAGATCATAATGAATGAGACTGATCCTAGACCACATTCACAGTAAGATCATCATGAATGAGACTGATCCTAGACCACATTCACAGTAAGATCATCATGAATGAGACTGATCCTAGACCACATTCACAGTAAGATCATAATGAATGAGACTGATCCTAGACCACATTCACAGTAAGATCATAATGAATGAGACTGATCCTAGACTACATTCACAGTAAGATCATAATGAATGAGACTGATCCTAGACCACATTCACAGTGAGATCATAATGAATGAGACTGATCCTAGACTACATTCACAGTAAGATCATCATGAATGAGACTGATCCTAGACTACATTCACAGTAAGATCATCATGAATGAGACTCATCCTAGACCACATTCACAGTAAGATCATAATGAATGAGACTGATCCTAGACTACATTCACAGTAAGATCATAATGAATGAGACTGATCCTAGACCACATTCACAGTAAGATCATAATGAATGAGACTGATCCTAGACTACATTCACAGTAAGATCATCATGAATGAGACTGATCCTAGACCACATTCACAGTAAGATCATCATGAATGAGACTGATCCTAGATCACATTCACAGTAAGATCATAATGAATGAGACTGATCCTAGACTACATTCACAGTAAGATCATAATGAATGAGACTGATCCTAGACTACATTCACAGTAAGATCATAATGAATGAGACTGATCCTAGACCACATTCACAGTAAGATCATAATGAATGAGACTGATCCTAGACTACATTCACAGTAAGATCATAATGAATGAGACTGATCCTAGATCACATTCACAGTAAGATCATCATGAATGAGACTGATCCTAGACCACATTCACAGTAAGATCATAATGAATGAGACTGATCCTAGACTACATTCACAGTAAGATCATAATGAATGAGACTGATCCTAGACCACATTCACAGTAAGATCATAATGAATGAGACTGATCCTAGACTACATTCACAGTAAGATCATCATGAATGAGACTGATCCTAGACCACATTCACAGTAAGATCATCATGAATGAGACTGATCCTAGATCACATTCACAGTAAGATCATAATGAATGAGACTGATCCTAGACTACATTCACAGTAAGATCATAATGAATGAGACTGATCCTAGACTACATTCACAGTAAGATCATAATGAATGAGACTGATCCTAGACTACATTCACAGTAAGATCATAATGAATGAGACTGATCCTAGACCACATTCACAGTAAGATCATAATGAATGAGACTGATCCTAGACCACATTCACAGTAAGATCATAATGAATGAGACTGATCCTAGACCACATTCACAGTAAGATCATCATGAATGAGACTGATCCTAGACCACATTCACAGTAAGATCATCATGAATGAGACTGATCCTAGACTACATTCACAGTAAGATCATCATGAATGAGACTGATCCTAGAGCACATTCACAGTAAGATCATCATGAATGAGACTGATCCTAGACCACATTCACAGTAAGATCATCATGAATGAGACTGATCCTAGACCACATTCACAGTAAGATCATAATGAATGAGACTGATCCTAGACCACATTCACAGTAAGATCATCATGAATGAGACTGATCCTAGACCACATTCACAGTAAGATCATCATGAATGAGACTGATCCTAGACCACATTCACAGTAAGATCATAATGAATGAGACTGATCCTAGACCACATTCACAGTAAGATCATAATGAATGAGACTGATCCTAGACTACATTCACAGTAAGATCATAATGAATGAGACTGATCCTAGACTACATTCACAGTAAGATCATAATGAATGAGACTGATCCTAGACCACATTCACAGTAAGATCATAATGAATGAGACTGATCCTAGACTACATTCACAGTAAGATCATCATGAATGAGACTGATCCTAGACCACATTCACAGTAAGATCATCATGAATGAGACTGATCCTAGATCACATTCACAGTAAGATCATAATGAATGAGACTGATCCTAGACTACATTCACAGTAAGATCATAATGAATGAGACTGATCCTAGACTACATTCACAGTAAGATCATAATGAATGAGACTGATCCTAGACCACATTCACAGTAAGATCATAATGAATGAGACTGATCCTAGACTACATTCACAGTAAGATCATAATGAATGAGACTGATCCTAGATCACATTCACAGTAAGATCATCATGAATGAGACTGATCCTAGACCACATTCACAGTAAGATCATAATGAATGAGACTGATCCTAGACTACATTCACAGTAAGATCATAATGAATGAGACTGATCCTAGACCACATTCACAGTAAGATCATAATGAATGAGACTGATCCTAGACTACATTCACAGTAAGATCATCATGAATGAGACTGATCCTAGACCACATTCACAGTAAGATCATCATGAATGAGACTGATCCTAGATCACATTCACAGTAAGATCATAATGAATGAGACTGATCCTAGACTACATTCACAGTAAGATCATAATGAATGAGACTGATCCTAGACTACATTCACAGTAAGATCATAATGAATGAGACTGATCCTAGACCACATTCACAGTAAGATCATAATGAATGAGACTGATCCTAGACTACATTCACAGTAAGATCATAATGAATGAGACTGATCCTAGATCACATTCACAGTAAGATCATAATGAATGAGACTGATCCTAGACCACATTCACAGTAAGATCATAATGAATGAGACTGATCCTAGACCACATTCATAGTAAGATCATAATGAATGAGACTGATCCTAGACCACATTCACAGTAAGATCATAATGAATGAGACTGATCCTAGACCACATTCACAGTAAGATCATAATGAATGAGACTGATCCTAGACCACATTCACAGTAAGATCATCATGAATGAGACTGATCCTAGACCACATTCACAGTAAGATCATCATGAATGAGACTGATCCTAGACTACATTCACAGTAAGATCATCATGAATGAGACTGATCCTAGAGCACATTCACAGTAAGATCATCATGAATGAGACTGATCCTAGACCACATTCACAGTAAGATCATCATGAATGAGACTGATCCTAGACCACATTCACAGTAAGATCATAATGAATGAGACTGATCCTAGACCACATTCACAGTAAGATCATCATGAATGAGACTGATCCTAGACCACATTCACAGTAAGATCATCATGAATGAGACTGATCCTAGATCACATTCACAGTAAGATCATCATGAATGAGACTGATCCTAGACCACATTCACAGTAAGATCATAATGAATGAGACTGATCCTAGACCACATTCACAGTAAGATCATAATGAATGAGACTGATCCTAGACCACATTCACAGTAAGATCATCATGAATGAGACTGATCCTAGTCCACATTCACAGTAAGATCATCATGAATGAGACTGATCCTAGACTACATTCACAGTAAGATCATCATGAATGAGACTGATCCTAGAGCACATTCACAGTAAGATCATCATGAATGAGACTGATCCTAGACCACATTCACAGTAAGATCATCATGAATGAGACTGATCCTAGACCACATTCACAGTAAGATCATAATGAATGAGACTGATCCTAGACCACATTCACAGTAAGATCATCATGAATGAGACTGATCCTAGACCACATTCACAGTAAGATCATCATGAATGAGACTGATCCTAGACCACATTCACAGTAAGATCATCATGAATGAGACTGATCCTAGAGCACATTCACAGTAAGATCATCATGAATGAGACTGATCCTAGACTACATTCACAGTAAGATCATAATGAATGAGACTGATCCTAGACTACATTCACAGTAAGATCATAATGAATGAGACTGATCCTAGACCACATTCACAGTAAGATCATAATGAATGAGACTGATCCTAGACTACATTCACAGTAAGATCATAATGAATGAGACTGATCCTAGATCACATTCACAGTAAGATCATCATGAATGAGACTGATCCTAGACCACATTCACAGTAAGATCATAATGAATGAGACTGATCCTAGACTACATTCACAGTAAGATCATAATGAATGAGACTGATCCTAGACCACATTCACAGTAAGATCATAATGAATGAGACTGATCCTAGACTACATTCACAGTAAGATCATCATGAATGAGACTGATCCTAGACCACATTCACAGTAAGATCATCATGAATGAGACTGATCCTAGACCACATTCACAGTAAGATCATAATGAATGAGACTGATCCTAGACTACATTCACAGTAAGATCATAATGAATGAGACTGATCCTAGACTACATTCACAGTAAGATCATAATGAATGAGACTGATCCTAGACCACATTCACAGTAAGATCATAATGAATGAGACTGATCCTAGACTACATTCACAGTAAGATCATAATGAATGAGACTGATCCTAGATCACATTCACAGTAAGATCATAATGAATGAGACTGATCCTAGACCACATTCACAGTAAGATCATAATGAATGAGACTGATCCTAGACCACATTCACAGTAAGATCATAATGAATGAGACTGATCCTAGACCACATTCACAGTAAGATCATAATGAATGAGACTGATCCTAGACTACATTCACAGTAAGATCATAATGAATGAGACTGATCCTAGACCACATTCACAGTAAGATCATAATGAATGAGACTGATCCTAGACCACATTCACAGTAAGATCATAATGAATGAGACTGATCCTAGATCACATTCACAGTAAGATCATAATGAATGAGACTGATCCTAGACCACATTCACAGTAAGATCATGATGAATGAGACTGATCCTAGACCACATTCACAGTAAGATCATCATGAATGAGACTGATCCTAGACCACATTCACAGTAAGATCATCATGAATGAGACTGATCCTAGACCACATTCACAGTAAGATCATCATGAATGAGACTGATCCTAGACCACATTCACAGTAAGATCATCATGAATGAGACTGATCCTAGACCACATTCACAGTAAGATCATCATGAATGAGACTGATCCTAGACCACATTGACAGTAAGATCATAATGAATGAGACTGATCCTAGACCACATTCACAGTAAGATCATCATGAATGAGACTGATCCTAGACCACATTCACAGTAAGATCATCATGAATGAGACTGATCCTAGACCACATTCACAGTAAGATCATCATGAATGAGACTGATCCTAGACCACATTCACAGTAAGATCATAATGAATGAGACTGATCCTAGACCACATTCACAGTAAGATCATAATGAATGAGACTGATCCTAGAGCACATTCACAGTAAGATCATCATGAATGAGACTGATCCTAGACCACATTCACAGTAAGATCATCATGAATGAGACTGATCCTAGACCACATTCACAGTAAGATCATCATGAATGAGACTGATCCTAGACCACATTCACAGTAAGATCATCATGAATGAGACTGATCCTAGACCACATTCACAGTAAGATCATAATGAATGAGACTGATCCTAGATCAGTACTCCTGGAGTATGGCTCTAATGTTGTCAGATGAAGACACTAGCTGAATGGTATCTGTTGTGACCTGATCCTAGATCAGTACTCCTGGAGTAAGGACTCTTATGTTGTCAGATGAAGACACTAGCTGAATGGTATCTGTTGTGACCTGATCCTAGATCAGTACTCCTGGGGTAAGGGCTCCTATGTTGTCAGATGAAGACACTAGCTGAATGGTATCTGTTGTGACCTGATCCTAGATCAGTACTCCTGGAGTAGGGCTCTTATGTTGTCAGATGAAGACACTAGCTGAATGGTATCTGTTGTGACCTGATCCTAGATCAGTACTCCTGGAGTAAGGACTCTTATGTTGTCAGATGAAGACACTAGCTGAATGGTATCTGTTGTGACCTGATCCTAGATCAGTACTCCTGGAGTAAGGGCTCCTATGTTGTCAGATGAAGACACTAGCTGAATGGTATCTGTTGTGACCTGATCCTAGATCAGTACTCCTGGAGTAGGGCTCTTATGTTGTCAGATGAAGACACTAGCTGAATGGTATCTGTTGTGACCTGATCCTAGATCAGTACTCCTGGAGTAAGGACTCCTATGTTGTCAGATGAAGACACTAGCTGAATGGTATCTGTTGTGACCTGATCCTAGATCACTACTCCTGGAGTAGGGCTCCTATGTTGTCAGATGAAGACACTAGCTGAATGGTATCTGTTGTGACCTGATCCTAGATCAGTACTCCTGGGGTATGGCTCCTATGTTGTCAGATGAAGACACTAGCTGAATGGTATCTGTTGTGACCTGATCCTAGATCAGTACTCCTGGAGTAAGGGCTCCTATGTTGTCAGATGAAGGCACTAGCTGAATGGTATCTGTTGTGACCTGATCCTAGATCAGTACTCCTGGAGTAGGACTCCTATGTTGTCAGATGAAGACACTAGCTGAATGGTATCTGTTGTGACCTGATCCTAGATCAGTACCTCTGGAGTAAGGACTCCTATGTTGTCAGATGAAGACACTAGCTGAATGGTATCTGTTGTGACCTGATCCTAGATCAGTACTCCTGTAGTAAGGGCTCCTATGTTGTCAGATGAAGACACTAGCTAAATGGTATCTGTTGTGACCTGATCCTAGACCAGTACTCCTGGAGTAGGGCTCTAATGTTGTCAGATGAAGGCACTAGCTGAATGGTATCTGTTGTGACCTGATCCTAGATCAGTACTCCTGGAGTAGGGCTCCTATGTTGTCAGATGAAGACACTAGCTGAATGGTATCTGTTGTGACCTGATCCTAGATCACTACTCCTGGAGTAAGGGCTCCTATGTTGTCAGATGAAGGCACTAGCTGAATGGTATCTGTTGTGACCTGATCCTAGATCACTACTCCTGGAGTAAGGGGTCTTATGTTGTCAGATGAAGACACTAGCTGAATGGTATCTGTTGTGACCTGTTTGACCCTCTCTGAGCCGTGTCTCCCCCGTCCTCAGGTAACTCTACAGAGACGGCCACGGTGGACGAGAACACTCATGAGTTCTTCACGGAGCTGACAGAGCCTGGTACCTACAGAGTCCAGGTCACCACACTGAGCTCGGCAGGAGACTGTGAGGCCAGGGAGAGCATCGCATATACAGGGTTCACCTTCTATCTCAGTATGTATAGCCTGACCCTGACCCTGACCCTGACCTGACCCTGACCCTGACCCTAACACTGACCCTAACACTGAGCTCGGCAGGAGACTGTGAGGCCAGGGAGAGCATCGCATATACAGGGTTCACCTTCTATCTCAGTATGTATAGCCTGACCCTGACCCTGACCTGACCCTGACCCTGATCCTAACACTGACCCTGACCCTGACCCTGACACTGACCTGACCCTGACCTGACCCTAACACTGACCCTTACCCTGACCCTGATCCTAACACTGACCCTGACCCTAACACTGACCCTGACCCTGACCTTGACCTGACCCTAACACTGACCTGACCCTGACCCTGATCCTAACACTGAGCTCGGCAGGAGACTGTGAGGCCAGGGAGAGCATCGCATATACAGGGTTCACCTTCTATCTCAGTATGTATAGCCTGACCCTGACCCTGACCCTGACCCTAACACTGACCCTGACCCTGACCTGACCCTGACCCTAACCCTGACCCTGACCCTGACCCTGATCCTAACACTGACCCTAACACTGACCCTAACACTGACCCTGACCCTGACCTGATCCTGACCCTAACACTGACCCTGACCCTGACCCTGACCTGACCCTAACACTGACCCTGACCCTAACACTGAGCCTGACCCTGACCTGACCCTGACCCTGATCCTAACCCTGACCCTAACACTGACCCTGACCCTGACACTGACCTGACCCTGACACTGACCTGACCCTGACCCTGACCCTGACCTGACACTGACCTGACCCTGACCTGACCCTGACCTGACCCTGACCCTGACCTGACCCTGACCCTGATCCTAACACTGACACTGACACTGACGCTAACACTGACGCTAACACTGACCCTAACACTGACCCTAACCCTGACCCTGACCCTGACCCTAACACTGAGCTCGGCAGGAGACTGTGAGGCCAGGGAGAGCATCGCATATACAGGGTTCACCTTCTATCTCAGTATGTATAGCCTGACCCTGACCCTGACCCTGACCTGACCCTGACCTGACCCTGACCCTAACACTGACCTGACCCTGACCTGACCCTGACCTGACCCTGACCTGACCCTGACCCTGTCCCTGACCCTGACCCTAACACTGACCCTGACCTGACCCTGACCTGACCCTGACCCTAACACTGAGCTCGGCAGGAGACTGTGAGGCCAGGGAGAGCATCGCATATACAGGGTTCACCTTCTATCTCAGTATGTATAGCCTGACCCTGACCCTGACCTGACCCTGATCCTAACACTGACCCTGACCCTGACCCTGACACTGACCTGACCCTGACCTGACCCTAACACTGACCCTTACCCTGACCCTGATCCTAACACTGACCCTGACCCTGACCTTGACCTGACCCTAACACTGACCTGACCCTGATCCTAACACTGAGCTCCACAGGAGACTGTGAGGCCAGGGAGAGCATCGCATATACAGGGTTCACCTTCTATCTCAGTATGTATAGCCTGACCCTGACCCTGACCCTAACACTGACCCTGACCTGACCCTGATCCTAACCCTGACCCTAACACTGACCCTGACCCTGACCCTGACACTGACCTGACCCTGACACTGACCTGACCCTGACCCTGACCCTGACCCTGATCCTAACACTGAGCTCGGCAGGAGACTGTGAGGCCAGGGAGAGCATCGCATATACAGGGTTCACCTTCTATCTCAGTATGTATAGCCTGACCCTGACCCTAACACTGACCCTGACCTGACCCTGATCCTAACCCTGACCCTGACCCTGACCCTGATCCTAACACTGACCCTAACACTGACCCTAACACTGACCCTGACCCTGACCCTGACCTGATCCTGACCCTAACACTGACCCTGACCCTGACCCTGACCTGACCCTAACACTGACCCTGACCCTAACACTGAGCCTGACCCTGACCTGACCCTGACCCTGACCTGACCCTAACACTGACCCTGACCCTAACACTGAGCCTGACCCTGACCTGACCCTGACCCTGATCCTAACCCTGACCCTAACACTGACCCTGACCCTGACCCTGACACTGACCTGACCCTGACACTGACCTGACCCTGACCCTGACCTGACACTGACCTGACCCTGACCTGACCCTGACCTGACCCTGACCCTGACCTGACCCTGACCCTGATCCTAACACTGACCCTAACCCTAACCCTGACACTGACACTGACGCTAACACTGACGCTAACACTGACCCTAACACTGACCCTAACCCTGACCCTGACCCTGACCCTAACACTGAGCTCGGCAGGAGACTGTGAGGCCAGGGAGAGCATCGCATATACAGGGTTCACCTTCTATCTCAGTATGTATAGCCTGACCCTGACCCTGACCCTGACCTGACCCTGATCCTGACCTGACCCTGACCTGACCCTGACCCTAACACTGACCTGACCCTGACCTGACCCTGACCCTGACCTGACCCTGACCCTGTCCCTGACCCTGACCCTAACACTGACCTGACCCTGACCTGACCCTGACCCTGACCTGACCCTGACCCTGTCCCTGACCCTGACCCTAACACTGACCCTGACCTGACCCTGACCTGACCCTGACCCTAACACTGAGCTCGGCAGGAGACTGTGAGGCCAGGGAGAGCATCGCATATACAGGGTTCACCTTCTATCTCAGTATGTATAGCCTGACCCTGACCCTGACCTGACCCTGACCCTGATCCTAACACTGACCCTGACCCTGACCCTGACACTGACCTGACCCTGACCTGACCCTAACACTGACCCTTACCCTGACCCTGATCCTAACACTGACCCTGACCCTGACCTTGACCTGACCCTAACACTGACCTGACCCTGATCCTAACACTGAGCTCCACAGGAGACTGTGAGGCCAGGGAGAGCATCGCATATACAGGGTTCACCTTCTATCTCAGTATGTATAGCCTGACCCTGACCCTGACCCTAACACTGACCCTGACCTGACCCTGATCCTAACCCTGACCCTAACACTGACCCTGACCCTGACCCTGACACTGACCTGACCCTGACACTGACCTGACCCTGACCCTGACCCTGACCCTGATCCTAACACTGAGCTCGGCAGGAGACTGTGAGGCCAGGGAGAGCATCGCATATACAGGGTTCACCTTCTATCTCAGTATGTATAGCCTGACCCTGACCCTAACACTGACCCTGACCTGACCCTGATCCTAACACTGACCCTGACCCTGACCCTGACACTGACCTGACCCTGACACTGACCTGACCCTGACCCTGACCTGACACTGACCTGACCCTGACCTGACCCTGACCCTGATCCTAACACTGACCCTGACCCTGACCTGACCCTGACCCTGACCTGACCCTGACCCTGATCCTAACACTGACCCTGACACTGACCCTAACACTGACCCTGACCCTGACCCTAACCCTGATCCTGACCCTAACACTGACCCTGACCTGACCCTGATCCTAACCCTGACCCTAACACTGACCCTGACCCTGACCCTAATCCTAACCCTGACCCTGACCCTAATCCTAACCCTGATCCTGACCCTAACCCTGACCCTAACACTGACCCTGACCCTGACCCTAATCCTAACCCTGACCCTGACCCTAATCCTAACCCTGATCCTGACCCTAACACTGACCCTAACCCTAAAACTGAAATGCTGTGTTTTACTCTATATGTTTTAATTGTCCTAATAAATCCCCAATCCACCAATGAATGCCCCAGGCCCCAGTGGAGAGGTGCTGGAGCAGCCCCAGGAGCGGCCGCAGGGTGTCAGTATCAGGCTGCTAGGCTCCAGCACAGCAGCGGTGTCCTGGGCCCTGTCGTCTGAGAGCCACAACGGCAGCCTGGTGGCAGTCCTGTCCCTAACCTGCCTCCGACCCAGCCTCAGCCAACGCATGGAGAGCACCTACTGCAGTGAGGTAAGACTAACTAACCTGCTAGTCTACATAGCTGTTCATAACCCTTTATAACTAACCTGCTAGTCTACATAGCTGTTCACAACCCTTTATAACTAACCTGCTAGTCTACATAGCTGTTCACAACCCTTTATAACTAACCTGCTAGTCTACATAGCTGTTCACAACCCTTTATAACCAACCTGCTAGTCTACATAGCTGTTCACAACCCTTTATAACTAACCTGCTAGTCTACATAGCTGTTCACAACCCTTTATAACTAACCTGCTAGTCTACATAGCTGTTCACAACCCTTTATAACCAACCTGCTAGTCTACAAAGCTGTTCACAACCCTTTATAACTAACCTGCTAGTCTACATAGCTGTTCACAACCCTTTATAACTAGTCTACATAGCTGTTCACAACCCTTTATAACCAACCTGCTAGTCTACAAAGCTGTTCACAACCCTTTATAACTAACCTGCTAGTCTACATAGCTGTTCACAACCCTTTATAACTAGTCTACATAGCTGTTCACAACCCTTTATAACTAACCTGCTAGTCTACATAGCTGTTCACAACCCTTTATAACTAGTCTACATAGCTGTTCACAACCCTTTATAACTAACCTGCTAGTCTACATAGCTGTTCACAACCCTTTATAACTAACCTGCTAGTCTACATAGCTGTTCACAACCCTTTATAACCAACCTGCTAGTCTACATAGCTGTTCACAACCCTTTATAACTAACCTGCTAGTCTACATAGCTGTTCACAACCCTTTATAACTAACCTGCTAGTCTACATAGCTGTTCACAACCCTTTATAACCAACCTGCTAGTCTACAAAGCTGTTCACAACCCTTTATAACTAACCTGCTAGTCTACATAGCTGTTCACAACCCTTTATAACTAGTCTACATAGCTGTTCACAACCCTTTAAAACTAACCTGCTAGTCTACATAGCTGTTAACAACCCTTTATAACCAACCTGCTAGTCTACATAGCTGTTCACAACCCTTTATAACTAACCTGCTAGTCTACATAGCTGTTCACAACCCTTTATAACTAACCTGCTAGTCTACATAGCTGTTCACAACCCTTTATAACTAACCTGCTAGTCTACATAGCTGTTCACAACCCTTTATAACCAACCTGCTAGTCTACATAGCTGTTCACAACCCTTTATAACTAGCCTGCTAGTCTACATAGCTGTTCACAACCCTTTATAGCTAGTCTACATAGCTGTTTACAACACTTTATAACCAACCTGCTAGTCTACATAGCTGTTCACAACCCTTTATAACCAACCTGCTAGTCTACATAGCTGTTCACAACCCTTTATAACCAACCTGCTAGTCTACATAGCTGTTCACAACCCTTTATAACCAACCTGCTAGTCTACATAGCTGTTCACAACCCTTTATAACCAACATGCTAGTCTACATAGCTGTTCAAAACCCTTTATAACCAACCTGCTAGTCTACATAGCTGTTCACAACCCTTTATAACAACCTGCTAGTCTACATAGCTGTTCACAACCCTTTATAACCAACCTGCTAGTCTACATAGCTGTTTACAACCCTTTATAACCAACCTGCTAGTCTACAAAGCTGTTCACAACCCTGTTTAACTAACCTGCTAGTCTACATAGTTGTTCACAACCCTTTATAACTAGTCTACATAGCTGTTCACAACCCTTTATAACCAACCTGCTAGTCTACATAGCTGTTCACAACCCTTTATAACCAACCTGCTAGTCTACAACCCTTTAGAGAGGTACATTCCAGAGGAGAGTATAACCAACCTGCTAGTCTACAACCCTTTAGAGAGGTACATTCCAGAGGAGAGTATAACCAACCTGCTAGTCTACAACCCTTTAGAGAGGTACATTCCAGAGGAGAGTATAACCAACCTGCTAGTCTACAACCCCTTTAGAGAGGTACATTCCAGAGGAGAGTATAACCAACCTGCTAGTCTACAACCCTTTAGAGAGGTACATTCCACAGGAGAGTATAACCACCCTGCTAGTCTACAACCCTTTAGAGAGGTACATTCCAGAGGAGAGTATAACCAACCTGCTAGTCTACAACCCTTTAGAGAGGTACATTCCAGAGGAGAGTATAACCAACCTGCTAGTCTACAACCCTTTAGAGAGGTACATTCCAGAGGAGAGTATAACCAACCTGCTAGTCTACAACCCTTTAGAGAGGTACATTCCAGAGGAGAGTATAACCAACCTGCTAGTCTACAACCCTTTAGAGAGGTACATTCCAGAGGAGAGTATAACCAACCTGCTAGTCTACAACCCTTTAGAGAGGTACATTCCAGAGGAGAGTATAACCAACCTGCTAGTCTACAACCCTTTAGAGAGGTACATTCCAGAGGAGAGTATAACCAACCTGCTAGTCTACAACCCTTTAGAGAGGTACATTCCAGAGGAGAGTATAACCAACCTGCTAGTCTACAACCCTTTAGAGAGGTACATTCCAGAGGAGAGTATAACCAACCTGCTAGTCTACAACCCTTTAGAGAGGTACATTCCAGAGGAGAGTATAACCAACCTGCTAGTCTACAACCCTTTAGAGAGGTACATTCCAGAGGAGAGTATAACCAACCTGCTAGTCTACAACCCTTTAGAGAGGTACATTCCAGAGGAGAGTATAACCAACCTGCTAGTCTACAACCCTTTAGAGAGGTACATTCCAGAGGAGAGTATAACCAACCTGCTAGTCTACAACCCTTTAGAGAGGTACATTCCACAGGAGAGTATAACCAACCTGCTAGTCTACAACCCTTTAGAGAGGTACATTCCAGAGGAGAGTATAACCAACCTGCTAGTCTACAACCCTTTAGAGAGGTACATTCCAGAGGAGAGTATAACCAACCTGCTAGTCTACAACCCTTTAGAGAGGTACATTCCAGAGGAGAGTATAACCAACCTGCTAGTCTACAACCCTTTAGAGAGGTACATTCCAGAGGAGAGTATAACCAACCTGCTAGTCTACAACCCTTTAGAGAGGTACATTCCAGAGGAGAGTATAACCAACCTGCTAGTCTACAACCCTTTAGAGAGGTACATTCCAGAGGAGAGTATAACCAACCTGCTAGTCTACAACCCTTTAGAGAGGTACATTCCAGAGGAGAGTATAACCAACCTGCTAGTCTACAACCCTTTAGAGAGGTACATTCCAGAGGAGAGTATAACCAACCTGCTAGTCTACAACCCTTTAGGGAGGTACATTCCAGAGGAGAGTATAACCAACCTGCTAGTCTACAACCCTTTAGGGAGGTACATTCCAGAGGAGAGTATAACCAACCTGCTAGTCTACAACCCTTTAGAGAGGTACATTCCAGAGGAGAGTATAACCAACCTGCTAGTCTACAACCCTTTAGAGAGGTACATTCCAGAGGAGAGTATAACCAACCTGCTAGTCTACAACCCTTTAGAGAGGTACATTCCAGAGGAGAGTATAACCAACCTGCTAGTCTACAACCCTTTAGAGAGGTACATTCCAGAGGAGAGTATAACCAACCTGCTAGTCTACAACCCTTTAGAGAGGTACATTCCAGAGGAGAGTATAACCAACCTGCTAGTCTACAACCCTTTAGAGAGGTACATTCCAGAGGAGAGTATAACCAACCTGCTAGTCTACAACCCTTTAGAGAGGTACATTCCAGAGGAGAGTATAACCAACCTGCTAGTCTACAACCCTTTAGAGAGGTACATTCCAGAGGAGAGTATAACCAACCTGCTAGTCTACAACCCTTTAGAGAGGTAAATTCCAGAGGAGAGTATAACCAACCTGCTAGTCTACAACCCTTTAGAGAGGTACATTCCAGAGGAGAGTATAACCAACCTGCTAGTCTACAACCCTTTAGAGAGGTACATTCCAGAGGAGAGTATAACCAACCTGCTAGTCTACAACCCTTTAGAGAGGTACATTCCAGAGGAGAGTATAACCAACCTGCTAGTCTACAACCCTTTAGAGAGGTACATTCCAGAGGAGAGTATAACCAACCTGCTAGTCTACAACCCTTTAGAGAGGTACATTCCAGAGGAGAGTATAACCAACCTGCTAGTCTACAACCCTTTAGAGAGGTACATTCCAGAGGAGAGTATAACCAACCTGCTAGTCTACAACCCTTTAGAGAGGTACATTCCAGAGGAGAGTATAACCAACCTGCTAGTCTACAACCCTTTAGAGAGGTACATTCCAGAGGAGAGTATAACCAACCTGCTAGTCTACAACCCTTTAGAGAGGTACATTCCAGAGGAGAGTATAACCAACCTGCTAGTCTACAACCCTTTAGAGAGGTACATTCCAGAGGAGAGTATAACCAACCTGCTAGTCTACAACCCTTTAGAGAGGTACATTCCAGAGGAGAGTATAACCAACCTGCTAGTCTACAACCCTTTAGAGAGGTACATTCCAGAGGAGAGTATAACCAACCTGCTAGTCTACAACCCTTTAGAGAGGTACATTCCAGAGGAGAGTATAACCAACCTGCTAGTCTACAACCCTTTAGAGAGGTACATTCCAGAGGAGAGTATAACCAACCTGCTAGTCTACAACCCTTTAGAGAGGTACATTCCAGAGGAGAGTATAACCAACCTGCTAGTCTACAACCCTTTAGAGAGGTACATTCCAGAGGAGAGTATAACCAACCTGCTAGTCTACAACCCTTTAGAGAGGTACATTCCAGAGGAGAGTATAACCAACCTGCTAGTCTACAACCCTTTAGAGAGGTACATTCCAGAGGAGAGTATAACCAACCTGCTAGTCTACAACCCTTTAGAGAGGTACATTCCAGAGGAGAGTATAACCAACCTGCTAGTCTACAACCCTTTAGAGAGGTACATTCCACAGGAGAGTATAACCAACCTGCTAGTCTACAACCCTTTAGAGAGGTACATTCCAGAGGAGAGTATAACCAACCTGCTAGTCTACAACCCTTTAGAGAGGTACATTCCACAGGAGAGTATAACCAACCTGCTAGTCTACAACCCTTTAGAGAGGTACATTCCAGAGGAGAGTATAACCAACCTGCTAGTCTACAACCCTTTAGAGAGGTACATTCCAGAGGAGAGTATAACCAACCTGCTAGTCTACAACCCTTTAGAGAGGTACATTCCAGAGGAGAGTATAACCAACCTGCTAGTCTACAACCCTTTAGAGAGGTACATTCCAGAGGAGAGTATAACCAACCTGCTAGTCTACAACCCTTTAGAGAGGTACATTCCAGAGGAGAGTATAACCAACCTGCTAGTCTACAACCCTTTAGAGAGGTACATTCCAGAGGAGAGTATAACCAACCTGCTAGTCTACAACCCTTTAGAGAGGTACATTCCAGAGGAGAGTATAACCAACCTGCTAGTCTACAACCCTTTAGAGAGGTACATTCCAGAGGAGAGTATAACCAACCTGCTAGTCTACAACCCTTTAGAGAGGTACATTCCAGAGGAGAGTATAACCAACCTGCTAGTCTACAACCCTTTAGAGAGGTACATTCCAGAGGAGAGTATAACCAACCTGCTAGTCTACAACCCTTTAGAGAGGTACATTCCAGAGGAGAGTATAACCAACCTGCTAGTCTACAACCCTTTAGAGAGGTACATTCCAGAGGAGAGTATAACCAACCTGCTAGTCTACAACCCTTTAGAGAGGTACATTCCAGAGGAGAGTATAACCAACCTGCTAGTCTACAACCCTTTAGAGAGGTACATTCCAGAGGAGAGTATAACCAACCTGCTAGTCTACAACCCTTTAGAGAGGTACATTCCAGAGGAGAGTATAACCAACCTGCTAGTCTACAACCCTTTAGAGAGGTACATTCCAGAGGAGAGTATAACCAACCTGCTAGTCTACAACCCTTTAGAGAGGTACATTCCAGAGGAGAGTATAACCAACCTGCTAGTCTACAACCCTTTAGAGAGGTACATTCCAGAGGAGAGTATAACCAACCTGCTAGTCTACAACCCTTTAGAGAGGTACATTCCAGAGGAGAGTATAACCAACCTGCTAGTCTACAACCCTTTAGAGAGGTACATTCCAGAGGAGAGTATAACCAACCTGCTAGTCTACAACCCTTTAGAGAGGTACATTCCAGAGGAGACTATAACCAACCTGCTAGTCTACAACCCTTTAGAGAGGTACATTCCAGAGGAGAGTATAACCAACCTGCTAGTCTACAACCCTTTAGAGAGGTACATTCCAGAGGAGAGTATAACCAACCTGCTAGTCTACAACCCTTTAGAGAGGTACATTCCAGAGGAGAGTATAACCAACCTGCTAGTCTACAACCCTTTAGAGAGGTACATTCCAGAGGAGAGTATAACCAACCTGCTAGTCTACAACCCTTTAGAGAGGTACATTCCAGAGGAGAGTATAACCAACCTGCTAGTCTACAACCCTTTAGAGAGGTACATTCCAGAGGAGAGTATAACCAACCTGCTAGTCTACAACCCTTTAGAGAGGTACATTCCAGAGGAGAGTATAACCAACCTGCTAGTCTACAACCCTTTAGAGAGGTACATTCCAGAGGAGAGTATAACCAACCTGCTAGTCTACAACCCTTTAGAGAGGTACATTCCAGAGGAGAGTATAACCAACCTGCTAGTCTACAACCCTTTAGAGAGGTACATTCCAGAGGAGAGTATAACCAACCTGCTAGTCTACAACCCTTTAGAGAGGTACATTCCAGAGGAGAGTATAACCAACCTGCTAGTCTACAACCCTTTAGAGAGGTACATTCCACAGGAGAGTATAACCAACCTGCTAGTCTACAACCCTTTAGAGAGGTACATTCCACAGGAGAGTATAACCAACCTGCTAGTCTACAACCCTTTAGAGAGGTACATTCCAGAGGAGAGTATAACCAACCTGCTAGTCTACAACCCTTTAGAGAGGTACATTCCAGAGGAGAGTATAACCAACCTGCTAGTCTACAACCCTTTAGAGAGGTACATTCCAGAGGAGAGTATAACCAACCTGCTAGTCTACAACCCTTTAGAGAGGTACATTCCAGAGGAGAGTATAACCAACCTGCTAGTCTACAACCCTTTAGAGAGGTACATTCCAGAGGAGAGTATAACCAACCTGCTAGTCTACAACCCTTTAGAGAGGTACATTCCAGAGGAGAGTATAACCAACCTGCTAGTCTACAACCCTTTAGAGAGGTACATTCCACAGGAGAGTATAACCAACCTGCTAGTCTACAACCCTTTAGAGAGGTACATTCCAGAGGAGAGTATAACCAACCTGCTAGTCTACAACCCTTTAGAGAGGTACATTCCAGAGGAGAGTATAACCAACCTGCTATTCTACAACCCTTTAGAGAGGTACATTCCAGAGGAGAGTATAACCAACCTGCTAGTCTACAACCCTTTAGAGAGGTACATTCCAGAGGAGAGTATAACCAACCTGCTAGTCTACAACCCTTTAGAGAGGTACATTCCAGAGGAGAGTATAACCAACCTGCTAGTCTACAACCCTTTAGAGAGGTACATTCCAGAGGAGAGTATAACCAACCTGCTAGTCTACAACCCTTTAGAGAGGTACATTCCAGAGGAGAGTATAACCAACCTGCTAGTCTACAACCCTTTAGAGAGGTACATTCCAGAGGAGAGTATAACCAACCTGCTAGTCTACAACCCTTTAGAGAGGTACATTCCAGAGGAGAGTATAACCAACCTGCTAGTCTACAACCCTTTAGAGAGGTACATTCCAGAGGAGAGTATAACCAACCTGCTAGTCTACAACCCTTTAGAGAGGTACATTCCAGAGGAGAGTATAACCAACCTGCTAGTCTACAACCCTTTAGAGAGGTACATTCCAGAGGAGAGTATAACCAACCTGCTAGTCTACAACCCTTTAGAGAGGTACATTCCAGAGGAGAGTATAACCAACCTGCTAGTCTACAACCCTTTAGAGAGTTACATTCCAGAGGAGAGTATAACCAACCTGCTAGTCTACAACCCTTTAGAGAGGTACATTCCAGAGGAGAGTATAACCAACCTGCTAGTCTACAACCCTTTAGAGAGGTACATTCCAGAGGAGAGTATAACCAACCTGCTAGTCTACAACCCTTTAGAGAGGTACATTCCAGAGGAGAGTATAACCAACCTGCTAGTCTACAACCCTTTAGAGAGGTACATTCCAGAGGAGAGTATAACCAACCTGCTAGTCTACAACCCTTTAGAGAGGTACATTCCAGAGGAGAGTATAACCAACCTGCTAGTCTACAACCCTTTAGAGAGGTACATTCCAGAGGAGAGTATAACCAACCTGCTAGTCTACAACCCTTTAGAGAGGTACATTCCAGAGGAGAGTATAACCAACCTGCTAGTCTACAACCCTTTAGAGAGGTACATTCCAGAGGAGAGTATAACCAACCTGCTAGTCTACAACCCTTTAGAGAGGTACATTCCAGAGGAGAGTATAACCAACCTGCTAGTCTACAACCCTTTAGAGAGGTACATTCCAGAGGAGAGTATAACCAACCTGCTAGTCTACAACCCTTTAGAGAGGTACATTCCAGAGGAGAGTATAACCAACCTGCTAGTCTACAACCCTTTAGAGAGGTACATTCCAGAGGAGAGTATAACCAACCTGCTAGTCTACAACCCTTTAGAGAGGTACATTCCAGAGGAGAGTATAACCAACCTGCTAGTCTACAACCCTTTAGAGAGGTACATTCCAGAGGAGAGTATAACCAACCTGCTAGTCTACAACCCTTTAGAGAGGTACATTCCAGAGGAGAGTATAACCAACCTGCTAGTCTACAACCCTTTAGAGAGGTACATTCCAGAGGAGAGTATAACCAACCTGCTAGTCTACAACCCTTTAGAGAGGTACATTCCAGAGGAGAGTATAACCAACCTGCTAGTCTACAACCCTTTAGAGAGGTACATTCCAGAGGAGAGTATAACCAACCTGCTAGTCTACAACCCTTTAGAGAGGTACATTCCAGAGGAGAGTATAACCAACCTGCTAGTCTACAACCCTTTAGAGAGGTACATTCCAGAGGAGAGTATAACCAACCTGCTAGTCTACAACCCTTTAGAGAGGTACATTCCAGAGGAGAGTATAACCAACCTGCTAGTCTACAACCCTTTAGAGAGGTACATTCCAGAGGAGAGTATAACCAACCTGCTAGTCTACAACCCTTTAGAGAGGTACATTCCACAGGAGAGTATAACCAACCTGCTAGTCTACAACCCTTTAGAGAGGTACATTCCACAGGAGAGTATAACCAACCTGCTAGTCTACAACCCTTTAGAGAGGTACATTCCACAGGAGAGTATAACCAACCTGCTAGTCTACAACCCTTTAGAGAGGTACATTCCAGAGGAGAGTATAACCAACCTGCTAGTCTACAACCCTTTAGAGAGGTACATTCCAGAGGAGAGTATAACCAACCTGCTAGTCTACAACCCTTTAGAGAGGTACATTCCAGAGGAGAGTATAACCAACCTGCTAGTCTACAACCCTTTAGAGAGGTACATTCCAGAGGAGAGTATAACCAACCTGCTAGTCTACAACCCTTTAGAGAGGTACATTCCAGAGGAGAGTATAACCAACCTGCTAGTCTACAACCCTTTAGAGAGGTACATTCCAGAGGAGAGTATAACCAACCTGCTAGTCTACAACCCTTTAGAGAGGTACATTCCAGAGGAGAGTATAACCAACCTGCTAGTCTACAACCCTTTAGAGAGGTACATTCCACAGGAGAGTATAACCAACCTGCTAGTCTACAACCCTTTAGAGAGGTACATTCCAGAGGAGAGTATAACCAACCTGCTAGTCTACAACCCTTTAGAGAGGTACATTCCAGAGGAGAGTATAACCAACCTGCTATTCTACAACCCTTTAGAGAGGTACATTCCAGAGGAGAGTATAACCAACCTGCTAGTCTACAACCCTTTAGAGAGGTACATTCCAGAGGAGAGTATAACCAACCTGCTAGTCTACAACCCTTTAGAGAGGTACATTCCAGAGGAGAGTATAACCAACCTGCTAGTCTACAACCCTTTAGAGAGGTACATTCCAGAGGAGAGTATAACCAACCTGCTAGTCTACAACCCTTTAGAGAGGTACATTCCAGAGGAGAGTATAACCAACCTGCTAGTCTACAACCCTTTAGAGAGGTACATTCCAGAGGAGAGTATAACCAACCTGCTAGTCTACAACCCTTTAGAGAGGTACATTCCAGAGGAGAGTATAACCAACCTGCTAGTCTACAACCCTTTAGAGAGGTACATTCCAGAGGAGAGTATAACCAACCTGCTAGTCTACAACCCTTTAGAGAGGTACATTCCAGAGGAGAGTATAACCAACCTGCTAGTCTACAACCCTTTAGAGAGGTACATTCCAGAGGAGAGTATAACCAACCTGCTAGTCTACAACCCTTTAGAGAGGTACATTCCAGAGGAGAGTATAACCAACCTGCTAGTCTACAACCCTTTAGAGAGGTACATTCCAGAGGAGAGTATAACCAACCTGCTAGTCTACAACCCTTTAGAGAGGTACATTCCAGAGGAGAGTATAACCAACCTGCTAGTCTACAACCCTTTAGAGAGGTACATTCCAGAGGAGAGTATAACCAACCTGCTAGTCTACAACCCTTTAGAGAGGTACATTCCAGAGGAGAGTATAACCAACCTGCTAGTCTACAACCCTTTAGAGAGGTACATTCCAGAGGAGAGTATAACCAACCTGCTAGTCTACAACCCTTTAGAGAGGTACATTCCAGAGGAGAGTATAACCAACCTGCTAGTCTACAACCCTTTAGAGAGGTACATTCCACAGGAGAGTATAACCAACCTGCTAGTCTACAACCCTTTAGAGAGGTACATTCCACAGGAGAGTATAACCAACCTGCTAGTCTACAACCCTTTAGAGAGGTACATTCCAGAGGAGAGTATAACCAACCTGCTAGTCTACAACCCTTTAGAGAGGTACATTCCAGAGGAGAGTATAACCAACCTGCTAGTCTACAACCCTTTAGAGAGGTACATTCCAGAGGAGAGTATAACCAACCTGCTAGTCTACAACCCTTTAGAGAGGTACATTCCAGAGGAGAGTATAACCAACCTGCTAGTCTACAACCCTTTAGAGAGGTACATTCCAGAGGAGAGTATAACCAACCTGCTAGTCTACAACCCTTTAGAGAGGTACATTCCAGAGGAGAGTATAACCAACCTGCTAGTCTACAACCCTTTAGAGAGGTACATTCCAGAGGAGAGTATAACCAACCTGCTAGTCTACAACCCTTTAGAGAGGTACATTCCAGAGGAGAGTATAACCAACCTGCTAGTCTACAACCCTTTAGAGAGGTACATTCCAGAGGAGAGTATAACCAACCTGCTAGTCTACAACCCTTTAGAGAGGTACATTCCAGAGGAGAGTATAACCAACCTGCTAGTCTACAACCCTTTAGAGAGGTACATTCCAGAGGAGAGTATAACCAACCTGCTAGTCTACAACCCTTTAGAGAGGTACATTCCAGAGGAGAGTATAACCAACCTGCTAGTCTACAACCCTTTAGAGAGGTACATTCCAGAGGAGAGTATAACCAACCTGCTAGTCTACAACCCTTTAGAGAGGTACATTCCAGAGGAGAGTATAACCAACCTGCTAGTCTACAACCCTTTAGAGAGGTACATTCCAGAGGAGAGTATAACCAACCTGCTAGTCTACAACCCTTTAGAGAGGTACATTCCAGAGGAGAGTATAACCAACCTGCTAGTCTACAACCCTTTAGAGAGGTACATTCCAGAGGAGAGTATAACCAACCTGCTAGTCTACAACCCTTTAGAGAGGTACATTCCACAGGAGAGTATAACCAACCTGCTAGTCTACAACCCTTTAGAGAGGTACATTCCAGAGGAGAGTATAACCAACCTGCTAGTCTACAACCCTTTAGAGAGGTACATTCCAGAGGAGAGTATAACCAACCTGCTAGTCTACAACCCTTTAGAGAGGTACATTCCAGAGGAGAGTATAACCAACCTGCTAGTCTACAACCCTTTAGAGAGGTACATTCCAGAGGAGAGTATAACTAACCTGCTAGTCTACAACCCTTTAGAGAGGTACATTCCAGAGGAGAGTATAACCAACCTGCTAGTCTACAACCCTTTAGAGAGGTACATTCCAGAGGAGAGTATAACCAACCTGCTAGTCTACAACCCTTTAGAGAGTTACATTCCAGAGGAGAGTATAACCAACCTGCTAGTCTACAACCCTTTAGAGAGGTACATTCCAGAGGAGAGTATAACCAACCTGCTAGTCTACAACCCTTTAGAGAGGTACATTCCAGAGGAGAGTATAACCAACCTGCTAGTCTACAACCCTTTAGAGAGGTACATTCCAGAGGAGAGTATAACCAACCTGCTAGTCTACAACCCTTTAGAGAGGTACATTCCAGAGGAGAGTATAACCAACCTGCTAGTCTACAACCCTTTAGAGAGGTACATTCCAGAGGAGAGTATAACCAACCTGCTAGTCTACAACCCTTTAGAGAGGTACATTCCAGAGGAGAGTATAACCAACCTGCTAGTCTACAACCCCTTTAGAGAGGTACATTCCAGAGGAGAGTATAACCAACCTGCTAGTCTACAACCCTTTAGAGAGGTACATTCCAGAGGAGAGTATAACCAACCTGCTAGTCTACAACCCCTTTAGAGAGGTACATTCCAGAGGAGAGTATAACCAACCTGCTAGTCTACAACCCTTTAGGGAGGTACATTCCAGAGGAGAGTATAACCAACCTGCTAGTCTACAACCCTTTAGAGAGGTACATTCCAGAGGAGAGTATAACCAACCTGCTAGTCTACAACCCTTTAGAGAGGTACATTCCAGAGGAGAGTATAACCAACCTGCTAGTCTACAACCCTTTAGAGAGGTACATTCCAGAGGAGAGTATAACCAACCTGCTAGTCTACAACCCTTTAGAGAGGTACATTCCAGAGGAGAGTATAACCAACCTGCTAGTCTACAACCCTTTAGAGAGGTACATTCCAGAGGAGAGTATAACCAACCTGCTAGTCTACAACCCTTTAGAGAGGTACATTCCAGAGGAGAGTATAACCAACCTGCTAGTCTACAACCCTTTAGAGAGGTACATTCCAGAGGAGAGTATAACCAACCTGCTAGTCTACAACCCTTTAGAGAGGTACATTCCAGAGGAGAGTATAACCAACCTGCTAGTCTACAACCCTTTAGAGAGGTACATTCCAGAGGAGAGTATAACCAACCTGCTAGTCTACAACCCTTTAGAGAGGTACATTCCAGAGGAGAGTATAACCAACCTGCTAGTCTACAACCCTTTAGAGAGGTACATTCCAGAGGAGAGTATAACCAACCTGCTAGTCTACAACCCTTTAGAGAGGTACATTCCAGAGGAGAGTATAACCAACCTGCTAGTCTACAACCCTTTAGAGAGGTACATTCCAGAGGAGAGTATAACCAACCTGCTAGTCTACAACCCTTTAGAGAGGTACATTCCACAGGAGAGTATAACCAACCTGCTAGTCTACAACCCTTTAGAGAGGTACATTCCAGAGGAGAGTATAACCAACCTGCTAGTCTACAACCCTTTAGAGAGGTACATTCCAGAGGAGAGTATAACCAACCTGCTAGTCTACAACCCTTTAGAGAGGTACATTCCAGAGGAGAGTATAACCAACCTGCTAGTCTACAACCCTTTAGAGAGGTACATTCCAGAGGAGAGTATAACCAACCTGCTAGTCTACAACCCTTTAGAGAGGTACATTCCAGAGGAGAGTATAACCAACCTGCTAGTCTACAACCCTTTAGAGAGGTACATTCCAGAGGAGAGTATAACCAACCTGCTAGTCTACAACCCTTTAGAGAGGTACATTCCAGAGGAGAGTATAACCAACCTGCTAGTCTACAACCCTTTAGAGAGGTACATTCCAGAGGAGAGTATAACCAACCTGCTAGTCTACAACCCTTTAGAGAGGTACATTCCAGAGGAGAGTATAACCAACCTGCTAGTCTACAACCCTTTAGAGAGGTACATTCCAGAGGAGAGTATAACCAACCTGCTAGTCTACAACCCTTTAGAGAGGTACATTCCAGAGGAGAGTATAACCAACCTGCTAGTCTACAACCCTTTAGAGAGGTACATTCCAGAGGAGAGTATAACCAACCTGCTAGTCTACAACCCTTTAGAGAGGTACATTCCAGAGGAGAGTATAACCAACCTGCTAGTCTACAACCCTTTAGAGAGGTACATTCCAGAGGAGAGTATAACCAACCTGCTAGTCTACAACCCTTTAGAGAGGTACATTCCAGAGGAGAGTATAACCAACCTGCTAGTCTACAACCCTTTAGAGAGGTACATTCCAGAGGAGAGTATAACCAACCTGCTAGTCTACAACCCTTTAGAGAGGTACATTCCAGAGGAGAGTATAACCAACCTGCTAGTCTACAACCCTTTAGAGAGGTACATTCCAGAGGAGAGTATAACCAACCTGCTAGTCTACAACCCTTTAGAGAGGTACATTCCAGAGGAGAGTATAACCAACCTGCTAGTCTACAACCCTTTAGAGAGGTACATTCCAGAGGAGAGTATAACCAACCTGCTAGTCTACAACCCTTTAGAGAGGTACATTCCAGAGGAGAGTATAACCAACCTGCTAGTCTACAACCCTTTAGAGAGGTACATTCCAGAGGAGAGTATAACCAACCTGCTAGTCTACAACCCTTTAGAGAGGTACATTCCACAGGAGAGTATAACCAACCTGCTAGTCTACAACCCTTTAGAGAGGTACATTCCACAGGAGAGTATAACCAACCTGCTAGTCTACAACCCTTTAGAGAGGTACATTCCACAGGAGAGTATAACCAACCTGCTAGTCTACAACCCTTTAGAGAGGTACATTCCAGAGGAGAGTATAACCAACCTGCTAGTCTACAACCCTTTAGAGAGGTACATTCCAGAGGAGAGTATAACCAACCTGCTAGTCTACAACCCTTTAGAGAGGTACATTCCACAGGAGAGTATAACCAACCTGCTAGTCTACAACCCTTTAGAGAGGTACATTCCAGAGGAGAGTATAACCAACCTGCTAGTCTACAACCCTTTAGAGAGGTACATTCCAGAGGAGAGTATAACCAACCTGCTAGTCTACAACCCTTTAGAGAGGTACATTCCAGAGGAGAGTATAACCAACCTGCTAGTCTACAACCCTTTAGAGAGGTACATTCCAGAGGAGAGTATAACCAACCTGCTAGTCTACAACCCTTTAGAGAGGTACATTCCAGAGGAGAGTATAACCAACCTGCTAGTCTACAACCCTTTAGAGAGGTACATTCCAGAGGAGAGTATAACCAACCTGCTAGTCTACAACCCTTTAGAGAGGTACATTCCAGAGGAGAGTATAACCAACCTGCTAGTCTACAACCCTTTAGAGAGGTACATTCCAGAGGAGAGTATAACCAACCTGCTAGTCTACAACCCTTTAGAGAGGTACATTCCAGAGGAGAGTATAACCAACCTGCTAGTCTACAACCCTTTAGAGAGGTACATTCCAGAGGAGAGTATAACCAACCTGCTAGTCTACAACCCTTTAGAGAGGTACATTCCAGAGGAGAGTATAACCAACCTGCTAGTCTACAACCCTTTAGAGAGGTACATTCCAGAGGAGAGTATAACCAACCTGCTAGTCTACAACCCTTTAGAGAGGTACATTCCAGAGGAGAGTATAACCAACCTGCTAGTCTACAACCCTTTAGAGAGGTACATTCCAGAGGAGAGTATAACCAACCTGCTAGTCTACAACCCTTTAGAGAGGTACATTCCAGAGGAGAGTATAACCAACCTGCTAGTCTACAACCCTTTAGAGAGGTACATTCCAGAGGAGAGTATAACCAACCTGCTAGTCTACAACCCTTTAGAGAGGTACATTCCAGAGGAGAGTATAACCAACCTGCTAGTCTAAAACCCTTTAGAGAGGTACATTCCAGAGGAGAGTATAACCAACCTGCTAGTCTACAACCCCTTTAGAGAGGTACATTCCAGAGGAGAGTATAACCAACCTGCTAGTCTACAACCCTTTAGAGAGGTACATTCCAGAGGAGAGTATAACCAACCTGCTAGTCTACAACCCCTTTAGAGAGGTACATTCCAGAGGAGAGTATAACCAACCTGCTAGTCTACAACCCTTTAGGGAGGTACATTCCAGAGGAGAGTATAACCAACCTGCTAGTCTACAACCCTTTAGAGAGGTACATTCCAGAGGAGAGTATAACCAACCTGCTAGTCTACAACCCTTTAGAGAGGTACATTCCAGAGGAGAGTATAACCAACCTGCTAGTCTACAACCCTTTAGAGAGGTACATTCCAGAGGAGAGTATAACCAACCTGCTAGTCTACAACCCTTTAGAGAGGTACATTCCAGAGGAGAGTATAACCAACCTGCTAGTCTACAACCCTTTAGAGAGGTACATTCCAGAGGAGAGTATAACCAACCTGCTAGTCTACAACCCTTTAGAGAGGTACATTCCAGAGGAGAGTATAACCAACCTGCTAGTCTACAACCCTTTAGAGAGGTACATTCCAGAGGATAGTATAACCAACCTGCTAGTCTACAACCCTTTAGAGAGGTACATTCCAGAGGAGAGTATAACCAACCTGCTAGTCTACAACCCTTTAGAGAGGTACATTCCAGAGGAGAGTATAACCAACCTGCTAGTCTACAACCCTTTAGAGAGGTACATTCCAGAGGAGAGTATAACCAACCTGCTAGTCTACAACCCTTTAGAGAGGTACATTCCAGAGGAGAGTATAACCAACCTGCTAGTCTACAACCCTTTAGAGAGGTACATTCCAGAGGAGAGTATAACCAACCTGCTAGTCTACAACCCTTTAGAGAGGTACATTCCAGAGGAGAGTATAACCAACCTGCTAGTCTACAACCCTTTAGAGAGGTACATTCCAGAGGAGAGTATAACAACCTGCTAGTCTACAACCCTTTAGAGAGGTACATTCCAGAGGAGAGTATAACCAACCTGCTAGTCTACAACCCTTTAGAGAGGTACATTCCAGAGGAGAGTATAACCAACATGCTAGTCTACAACCCTTTAGAGAGGTACATTCCAGAGGAGAGTATAACCAACCTGCTAGTCTACAACCCTTTAGAGAGGTACATTCCAGAGGAGAGTATAACCAACCTGCTAGTCTACAACCCTTTAGAGAGGTACATTCCAGAGGAGAGTATAACCAACCTGCTAGTCTACAACCCCTTTAGAGAGGTACATTCCAGAGGAGAGTATAACCAACCTGCTAGTCTACAACCCTTTAGAGAGGTACATTCCAGAGGAGAGTATAACCAACCTGCTAGTCTACAACCCTTTAGAGAGGTACATTCCAGAGGAGAGTATAACCAACCTGCTAGTCTACAACCCTTTAGAGAGTTACATTCCAGAGGAGAGTATAACCAACCTGCTAGTCTACAACCCTTTAGAGAGGTACATTCCAGAGGAGAGTATAACCAACCTGCTAGTCTACAACCCCTTTAGAGAGGTACATTCCAGAGGAGAGTATAACCAACCTGCTAGTCTACAACCCTTTAGAGAGGTACATTCCAGAGGAGAGTATAACCAACCTGCTAGTCTACAACCCCTTTAGAGAGGTACATTCCAGAGGAGAGTATAACCAACCTGCTAGTCTACAACCCTTTAGAGAGGTACATTCCAGAGGAGAGTATAACCAACCTGCTAGTCTACAACCCTTTAGAGAGGTACATTCCAGAGGAGAGTATAACCAACCTGCTAGTCTACAACCCTTTAGAGAGGTACATTCCAGAGGAGAGTATAACCAACCTGCTAGTCTACAACCCTTTAGAGAGGTACATTCCAGAGGAGAGTATAACCAACCTGCTAGTCTACAACCCCTTTAGAGAGGTACATTCCAGAGGAGAGTATAACCAACCTGCTAGTCTACAACCCTTTAGAGAGGTACATTCCAGAGGAGAGTATAACCAACCTGCTAGTCTACAACCCTTTAGAGAGGTACATTCCAGAGGAGAGTATAACCAACCTGCTAGTCTACAACCCTTTAGAGAGGTACATTCCAGAGGAGAGTATAACCAACCTGCTAGTCTACAACCCTTTAGAGAGGTACATTCCAGAGGAGAGTATAACCAACCTGCTAGTCTACAACCCTTTAGAGAGGTACATTCCAGAGGAGAGTATAACCAACCTGCTAGTCTACAACCCTTTAGAGAGGTACATTCCAGAGGAGAGTATAACCAACCTGCTAGTCTACAACCCTTTAGAGAGGTACATTCCAGAGGAGAGTATAACCAACCTGCTAGTCTACAACCCTTTAGAGAGGTACATTCCAGAGGAGAGTATAACCAACCTGCTAGTCTACAACCCTTTAGAGAGGTACATTCCAGAGGAGAGTATAACCAACCTGCTAGTCTACAACCCTTTAGAGAGGTACATTCCAGAGGAGAGTATAACCAACCTGCTAGTCTACAACCCTTTAGAGAGGTACATTCCAGAGGAGAGTATAACCAACCTGCTAGTCTACAACCCTTTAGAGAGGTACATTCCAGAGGAGAGTATAACCAACCTGCTAGTCTACAACCCTTTAGAGAGGTACATTCCAGAGGAGAGTATAACCAACCTGCTAGTCTACAACCCTTTAGAGAGGTACATTCCAGAGGAGAGTATAACCAACCTGCTAGTCTACAACCCTTTAGAGAGGTACATTCCAGAGGAGAGTATAACCAACCTGCTAGTCTACAACCCTTTAGAGAGGTACATTCCAGAGGAGAGTATAACCAACCTGCTAGTCTACAACCCTTTAGAGAGGTACATTCCAGAGGAGAGTATAACCAACCTGCTAGTCTACAACCCTTTAGAGAGGTACATTCCAGAGGAGAGTATAACCAACCTGCTAGTCTACAACCCTTTAGAGAGGTACATTCCAGAGGAGAGTATAACCAACCTGCTAGTCTACAACCCTTTAGAGAGGTACATTCCAGAGGAGAGTATAACCAACCTGCTAGTCTACAACCCTTTAGAGAGGTACATTCCAGAGGAGAGTATAACCAACCTGCTAGTCTACAACCCTTTAGAGAGGTACATTCCAGAGGAGAGTATAACCAACCTGCTAGTCTACAACCCCTTTAGAGAGGTACATTCCAGAGGAGAGTATAACCAACCTGCTAGTCTACAACCCTTTAGAGAGGTACATTCCAGAGGAGAGTATAACCAACCTGCTAGTCTACAACCCTTTAGAGAGGTACATTCCAGAGGAGAGTATAACCAACCTGCTAGTCTACAACCCTTTAGAGAGGTACATTCCAGAGGAGAGTATAACCAACCTGCTAGTCTACAACCCTTTAGAGAGGTACATTCCAGAGGAGAGTATAACCAACCTGCTAGTCTACAACCCTTTAGAGAGGTACATTCCAGAGGAGAGTATAACCAACCTGCTAGTCTACAACCCTTTAGAGAGGTACATTCCAGAGGAGAGTATAACCAACCTGCTAGTCTACAACCCTTTAGAGAGGTACATTCCAGAGGAGAGTATAACCAACCTGCTAGTCTACAACCCTTTAGAGAGGTACATTCCAGAGGAGAGTATAACCAACCTGCTAGTCTACAACCCTTTAGAGAGGTACATTCCAGAGGAGAGTATAACCAACCTGCTAGTCTACAACCCTTTAGAGAGGTACATTCCAGAGGAGAGTATAACCAACCTGCTAGTCTACAACCCTTTAGAGAGGTACATTCCAGAGGAGAGTATAACCAACCTGCTAGTCTACAACCCTTTAGAGAGGTACATTCCAGAGGAGAGTATAACCAACCTGCTAGTCTACAACCCTTTAGAGAGGTACATTCCAGAGGAGAGTATAACCAACCTGCTAGTCTACAACCCTTTAGAGAGGTACATTCCAGAGGAGAGTATAACCAACCTGCTAGTCTACAACCCTTTAGAGAGGTACATTCCAGAGGAGAGTATAACCAACCTGCTAGTCTACAACCCTTTAGAGAGGTACATTCCAGAGGAGAGTATAACCAACCTGCTAGTCTACAACCCTTTAGAGAGGTACATTCCAGAGGAGAGTATAACCAACCTGCTAGTCTACAACCCTTTAGAGAGGTACATTCCAGAGGAGAGTATAACCAACCTGCTAGTCTACAACCCTTTAGAGAGGTACATTCCAGAGGAGAGTATAACCAACCTGCTAGTCTACAACCCTTTAGAGAGGTACATTCCAGAGGAGAGTATAACCAACCTGCTAGTCTACAACCCTTTAGAGAGGTACATTCCAGAGGAGAGTATAACCAACCTGCTAGTCTACAACCCCTTTAGAGAGGTACATTCCAGAGGAGAGTATAACCAACCTGCTAGTCTACAACCCTTTAGAGAGGTACATTCCAGAGGAGAGTATAACCAACCTGCTAGTCTACAACCCTTTAGAGAGGTACATTCCAGAGGAGAGTATAACCAACCTGCTAGTCTACAACCCTTTAGAGAGGTACATTCCAGAGGAGAGTATAACCAACCTGCTAGTCTACAACCCTTTAGAGAGGTACATTCCAGAGGAGAGTATAACCAACCTGCTAGTCTACAACCCTTTAGAGAGGTACATTCCAGAGGAGAGTATAACCAACCTGCTAGTCTACAACCCTTTAGAGAGGTACATTCCAGAGGAGAGTATAACCAACCTGCTAGTCTACAACCCTTTAGAGAGGTACATTCCAGAGGAGAGTATAACCAACCTGCTAGTCTACAACCCTTTAGAGAGGTACATTCCAGAGGAGAGTATAACCAACCTGCTAGTCTACAACCCTTTAGAGAGGTACATTCCAGAGGAGAGTATAACCAACCTGCTAGTCTACAACCCTTTAGAGAGGTACATTCCAGAGGAGAGTATAACCAACCTGCTAGTCTACAACCCTTTAGAGAGGTACATTCCAGAGGAGAGTGCTTTAAACAGAAGTGCATATGAAACACTGAGATGGGGAAAAGAAAGCCTTACTGATGGCCGGTTATGCACACCTATCAACACACTGATACAGTTTATCATCCGCCCTGATACCTGTTCCTGTCCTGTGATTGGTTACAGGAGAACACGACCAGTGACATCCTGTCCAACCTGACTCCAGGTGCCCAGTACAGAGTGGTGGTGTACCATACTAACGGTCCTCTCATCAGTCCTCCTTCCGAACCTGTTATTATAGACATCGGTGAGTCCCTCAGACACTATACTACCTGGGCTGGTGTCTATAACCTGTTATTATAGACATGGTGAGTCCCTCAGACACTATACTACCTGGGCTGGTGTCTATAACCTGTTATTATAGACATGGTGAGTCCCTCAGACACTATACTACCTGGGCTGGTGTCTATAACCTGTTATTATAGACATGGTGAGTCCCTCAGACAGTATACTACCTGGGCTGGTGTTTATAACCTGTTATTATAGACATGGTGAGTCCCTCAGACACTATACTACCTGGGCTGGTGTCTATAACCTGTTATTATAGACATGGTGAGTCCCTCAGACACTATACTACCTGGGCTGGTGTCTATAACCTGTTATTATAGACATGGTGAGTCCCTCAGACAGTATACTACCTGGGCTGGTGTTTATAACCTGTTATTATAGACATGGTGAGTCCCTCAGACACTATACTACCTGGGCTGGTGTCTATAACCTGTTATTATAGACATGGTGAGTCCCTCAGACACTATACTACCTGGGCTGGTGTCTATAACCTGTTATTATAGACATGGTGAGTCCCTCAGACACTATACTACCTGGACTGGTGTCTATAACCTGTTATTATAGACATGGTGAGTCCCTCAGACACTATACTACCTGGGCTGGTGTCTATAACCTGTTATTATAGACATGGTGAGTCCCTCAGACACTATACTACCTGGGCTGGTGTCTATAACCTGTTATTATAGACATGGTGAGTCCCTCAGACACTATACTACCTGGGCTGGTGTCTATAACCTGTTATTATAGACATGGTGAGTCCCTCAGACACTATACTACCTGGGCTGGTGTCTATAACCTGTTATTATAGACATGGTGAGTCCCTCAGACACTATACTACCTGGGCTGGTGTCTATAACCTGTTATTATAGACATGGTGAGTCCCTCAGACACTATACTACCTGGGCTGGTGTCTATAACCTGTTATTATAGACATGGTGAGTCCCTCAGACACTATACTACCTGGGCTGGTGTCTATAACCTGTTATTATAGACATGGTGAGTCCCTCAGACACTATACTACCTGGGCTGGTGTCTATAACCTGTTATTATAGACATGGTGAGTCCCTCAGACACTATACTACCTGGGCTGGTGTCTATAACCTGTTATTATAGACATGGTGAGTCCCTCAGACACTATACTACCTGGGCTGGTGTCTATAACCTGTTATTATAGACATGGTGAGTCCCTCAGACACTATACTACCTGGGCTGGTGTCTATAACCTGTTATTATAGACATGGTGAGTCCCTAAGACACTATACTACCTGGGCTGGTGTCTATAACCTGTTATTATAGACATGGTGAGTCCCTCAGACACTATACTACCTGGGCTGGTGTCTATAACCTGTTATTATAGACATGGTGAGTCCCTCAGACACTATACTACCTGGGCTGGTGTCTATAACCTGTTATTATAGACATGGTGAGTCCCTCAGACACTATACTACCTGGGCTGGTGTCTATAACCTGTTATTATAGACATGGTGAGTCCCTCAGACACTATACTACCAGGGCTGGTGTCTATAACCTGTTATTATAGACATGGTGAGTCCCTCAGACACTATACTACCTGGGCTGGTGTCTATAACCTGTTATTATAGACATGGTGAGTCCCTCAGACACTATACTACCTGGGCTGGTGTCTATAACCTGTTATTATAGACATGGTGAGTCCCTAAGACACTATACTACCTGGGCTGGTGTCTATAACCTGTTATTATAGACATGGTGAGTCCCTCAGACACTATACTACCTGGGCTGGTGTCTATAACCTGTTATTATAGACATGGTGAGTCCCTCAGACACTATACTACCAGGGCTGGTGTCTATAACCTGTTATTATAGACATGGTGAGTCCCTCAGACACTATACTACCTGGGCTGGTGTCTATAACCTGTTATTATAGACATGGTGAGTCCCTCAGACACTATACTACCTGGGCTGGTGTCTATAACCTGTTATTATAGACATGGTGAGTCCCTCAGACACTATACTACCTGGGCTGGTGTCTATAACCTGTTATTATAGACATGGTGAGTCCCTCAGACACTATACTACCTGGGCTGGTGTCTATAACCTGTTATTATATACATGGTGAGTCCCTCAGACACTATACTACCTGGGCTGGTGTCTATAACCTGTTATTATAGACATGGTGAGTCCCTCAGACACTATACTACCTGGGCTGGTGTCTATAACCTGTTATTATAGACATGGTGAGTCCCTCAGACACTATACTACCTGGGCTGGTGTCTATAACCTGTTATTATAGACATGGTGAGTCCCTCAGACACTATACTACCTGGGCTGGTGTCTATAACCTGTTATTATAGACATGGTGAGTCTCTCAGACACTATACTACCTGGGCTGGTGTCTATAACCTGTTATTATAGACATGGTGAGTCCCTCAGACACTATACTACCTGGGCTGGTGTCTATAACCTGTTATTATAGACATGGTGAGTCCCTCAGACACTATACTACCTGGGCTGGTGTCTATAACCTGTTATTATAGACATGGTGAGTCCCTCAGACACTATACTACCTGGGCTGGTGTCTATAACCTGTTATTATAGACATGGTGAGTCCCTCAGACACTATACTACCTGGGCTGGTGTCTATAACCTGTTATTATAGACATGGTGAGTCCCTCAGACACTATACTACCTGGGCTGGTGTCTATAACCTGTTATTATAGACATGGTGAGTCCCTAAGACACTATACTACCTGGGCTGGTGTCTATAACCTGTTATTATAGACATGGTGAGTCCCTCAGACACTATACTACCTGGGCTGGTGTCTATAACCTGTTATTATAGACATGGTGAGTCCCTCAGACACTATACTACCTGGGCTGGTGTCTATAACCTGTTATTATAGACATGGTGAGTCCCTCAGACACTATACTACCTGGGCTGGTGTCTATAACCTGTTATTATAGACATGGTGAGTCCCTCAGACACTATACTACCTGGGCTGGTGTCTATAACCTGTTATTATAGACATGGTGAGTCCCTCAGACACTATACTACCTGGGCTGGTGTCTATAACCTGTTATTATAGACATCGGTGAGTCCCTCAGACACTATACTACCTGGGCTGGTGTCTATAACCTGTTATTATAGACATCGGTGAGTCCCTATGACACTATACTACCTGGGCTGGTGTCTTTAACCTGTTATTATAGACATGGTGAGTATAGGCCCATAGAGGTAGTGCTCTACTGTTGACCAGGGCCCATAGGGTAGTGCTCTTCTGTTGACCAGGGCCCATAGAGGTAGTGCTCTACTGTTGACCAGGGCCCATAGAGGTAGTGCTCTACTGTTGACCAGGGCCCATAGAGGTAGTGCTCTACTGTTGACCAGGGCCCATAGAGGTAGTGCTCTACTGTTGACCAGGGCCCATAGAGGTAGTGCTCTACTGTTGACCAGGGCCCATAGGGGTAGTGCTCTACTGTTGACCAGGGCCCGTAGAGGTAGTGCTCTACTGTTGACCAGGGCCCATAGAGGTAGTGCTCTACTGTTGACCAGGGCCCATAGAGGTAGTGCTCTACTGTTGACCAGGGCCCGTAGAGGTAGTGCTCTACTGTTGACCAGGGCCCGTAGAGGTAGTGCTCTACTGTTGACCAGGGCCCATAGAGGTAGTGCTCTACTGTTGACCAGGGCCCATAGAGGTAGTGCACTACTTTTGACCAGGGCCCATAGAGGTAGTGCTCTACTGTTGACCAGGGCCCATAGAGGTAGTGCTCTACTGTTGACCAGGGTCCATAGAGGTAGTGCTCTACTGTTGACCAGGGCCCATAGGGGTAGTGCTCTACTGTTGACCAGGGCCCGTAGGGAATAATGTAATATTTGGAACACAGACCTTATTAATCAAATCATGGATTGGCTGAATCAGCTTGTAGTCCCTCCCCTCTGCTTTGGTTTTGGATTTAATCAGCTGTCTGTAGCCTGATGTTGGTTCTGATTGGCTGCCTGGTCTGTCTGTCTGTCCCCAGAGCCAACGGGAGTGCGGGAGCTGGTGGTGTATTCTCTGAGCCCGACTGCAGTCATCCTGTCGTGGCAGAGACCGTACCACGTGGCGTTCAGGAAGTACGTCCTGCAGACATTCTTCTTCAACCCTGTCACGCTGGCCTCCGAGTGGACCACGTACTACGAGATCGCTGCTACCGCCTCAGTCATCGCATCCGTGGTAACTAGCCCCGCTCCAACCCTGACCCAGCCAATCACCTGCTGCCCGACACAGGGCCTTAGCCAATCACCTATCTGCTTGTAGCAGGGTTGTAGCCAGGCTGTTTTGTGGTGGTACTTTATGTTAGATGACGTGTGTCACTAGGCTCACCCCTCCTCTCGCTCTCTCTTTCTCTCCCCTCTCTCCCTCCCTACTCCAGAGAGACGCAGATATGTTGCTGGTCTGGTACTGGGGTTGTCCCCTGTTTTAACAGATCTCTCTTCTCTCTCCCTCCCTACTCCAGAGAGACACAGATCTGTTGCTGGTCTGGTACTGTGGTTGTCCCCTGTTTTAACAGATCTCTCCCTCCCTACTCCAGAGAGACACAGATCTGTTGCTGGTCTGGTACTGTGGTTGTACCCTGTTTTAACAGATCTCGTCCTCTCTCTCCCTCCCTACTCCAGAGAAACACAGATCTGTTGCTGGTCTGGTACTGTGGTTGTCCCCTGTTTTAACAGATCTCTCCTCTCTCTCCCTCCCTACTCCAGAGAGACACAGATCTGTTGCTGGTCTGGTACTGTAGTAGTCCCCTGTTTTAACAGATCTCTCCCTCCCTACTCCAGAGAGACACAGATCTGTTGCTGGTCTGGTACTGTGGTTGTCCCCTGTTTTAGCAGACAAGTCGTGCTATTTTATTTTAGATCACATGACCCACTAGGCTCTGAGCATTGCTAACCTAACGTAGCAGGTGTAAAAGAAACGCCTGAGAGGGATGCCTCACGTCCTGATCATGACGAGAAAACAATAACTGTCGGGGGAGGTTCTCTTCTGCATTTGTCAACCAATCCAGTAAGTGTGGAGGAGGAGTTAAGATGCAGTGTCTGGAAACCACTTCAGAGAGTACACTAGCATGTGTCCTAGCTAGCTGTGGTCTTGTTAACACCACTTCAGAGAGTACATTAGCATGTGTCCTAGCTAGCTGTGGTCTTGTTAGTATAAACCACTTCAGAGAGTACACTAGCATGTGTCCTAGCTAGCTGTGGTCTTGTTAACACCACTTCAGAGAGTACATTAGCATGTGTCCTAGCTAGCTGTGGTCTTGTTAATATAAACCACTTCAGAGAGTACACTAGCATGTGTCCTAGCTAGCTGTGGTCTTGTTAGTATAAACCACTTCAGAGAGTACACTAGCATGTGTCCTAGCTAGCTGTGGTCGTGTTAGTATAAACCACTTCAGAGAGTACACTAGCATGTGTCCTAGCTAGCTGTGGTCTTGTTAGTATAAACCACTTCAGAGAGTACACTAGCATGTGTCCTAGCTAGCTGTGGTCTTGTTAGTATAAACCACTTCAGAGAGTACATTAGCATGTGTCCTAGCTAGCTGTGGTCTTGTTAGTATAAACCACTTCAGAGAGTACATTAGCATGTGTCCTAGCTAGCTGTGGTCTTGTTAGTATAAACCACTTCAGAGAGTACATTAGCATGTGTCCTAGCTAGCTGTGGTCTTGTTAGTATAAACCACTTCAGAGAGTACACTAGCATGTGTCCTAGCTAGCTGTGGTCTTGTTAGTATAAACCACTTCAGAGAGTACATTAGCATGTGTCCTAGCTAGCTGTGGTCTTGTTAGTATAAACCACTTCAGAGAGTACATTAGCATGTGTCCTAGCTAGCTGTGGTCTTGTTAGTATAAACCACTTCAGAGAGTACACTAGCATGTGTCCTGGCTAGCTGTGGTCTTGTTAACATAAACCACTTCAGAGAGTACATTAGCATGTGTCCTAGCTAGCTGTGGTCTTGTTAGTATAAACCACTTCAGAGAGTACATTAGCATGTGTCCTAGCTAGCTGTGGTCTTGTTAAAACCACTTCAGAGAGTACATTAGCATGTGTCCTAGCTAGCTGTGGTCTTATTAATATAAACCACTTCAGAGAGTACACTAGCATGTGTCCTAGCTAGCTGTGGTCTTGTTAATATAAACCACTTCAGAGAGTACATTAGCATGTGTCCTAGCTAGCTGTGGTCTTGTTAGTATAAACCACTTCAGAGAGTACATTAGCATGTGTCCTAGCTAGCTGTGGTCTTGTTAGTATAAACCACTTCAGAGAGTACATTAGCATGTGTCCTAGCTAGCTGTGGTCTTGTTAAAACCACTTCAGAGAGTACACTAGCATGTGTCCTAGCTAGCTGTGGTCTTGTTAATATAAACCACTTCAGAGAGTACATTAGCATGTGTCCTAGCTAGCTGCTAGCCAGATGTTAGCGAGTGTTATCTAGTGATAATGGAATATCCTACGAAGTTGACACCAAATAAAGTGGTATGTGGACTTTGTGGCGAGAACTTCCTGTGGAAGAAAGACAGGCAGCATCTGTAGTCATCAGCTGTTTGTTTCACAGGGGACTGGAAACAGCGAGGCTCACGTCCAAACGTGGAAGTCACGTCACAGGCTCCCCCTTTTCCCCTGAAAAAGGAGAACTACTGACCCTGCTGAGGGTAGAGCATCACTAACCCCCCTCTCTCCACCTCTCCCCCTCTCCCGCGCTCCTCCTCTCCCTCTCTTCTCCTCTCCCTTGCTCCTCCTCTCCCTCTCTCCTCCTCTCCTCCTCTCCTCTCCCTCTCTCCTCCTATCCCTCTTTCCTCCACTCCTCCTCTCCTCTCCCTCTCTTCTCCTCTCCCTCTCCCTCTCTCCTCCACTCCTCATCTCCCTCTCTTCTCCTCTCCCCCTCTTCTCTTCTCCTCTCCCTCTCCCCCCTCCTCTCCCTCTTCTCCTCCTCTCCCCTCCCTTCCCTCTCTCCCTCTCTCCTCTCCTTTTCTCCTACTCTCCCTCTCTCCTCTACCTCTCTTCTCCTCTCCCTCTCTCCTCTCCTCCTCTCCCTCTCCCTCTCTCTCTCTCCCTCTCTCCTCCTCTCCCTCTCTCCTCCTCTCTCTCCTCCTCTCTCTCTCTCCTCCTCTTCATCTACCTCTCTCCTCCTCTCCCTCTCTCCTCCTCTCCCTCTCTCCTCCTCTACATCTCTCCTCCTCTCTCCTCCTCTCTCTCTCTCCTCCTCTCCCTCTCCCTCTCTCCCTCTATCCTCCTCTCCGTCTCTCCCTCTCTCCCTCTCACCTCCTCTTCCTCTACCTCTCTCCTTATCTCCCTCTCTCCTCCTCTTCATCTACCTCTCTCCTCCTCTCCCTCTCTCCTCCTCTCTCCTCCTCTCCCTCTCTCCTCCTCTACATCTCTCCTCCTCTCTCCTCCTCTCTCTCTCTCCTCCTCTCCCTCTCCCTCTCTCCCTCTATCCTCCTCTCCGTCTCTCCCTCTCTCCCTCTCACCTCCTCTTCCTCTACCTCTCTCCTTATCTCCCTCTCTCCTCCTCTTCATCTACCTCTCTCCTCCTCTCCCTCTCTCCTCCTCTCTCCTTCTCTCCCTCTCTCCTCCTCTCTCTCTCTCCTCCTCTTCATCTACCTCTCTCCTCTCCCTCTCTCCTCCTCTCTCTCTCCTCCTCTACCTCTCTCCTCCTCTCTCTCTCTCCTCCTCTTCATCTTCCTCTCTCTCTCTCCTCCTCTTCATCTGCCTCTCATCCTCTACCTCTCTCCTCCTCTCCGTCTCTCCCTCTCTCCTCCTCTTCCTCTACCTCTCTCCTTCTATCCCGCTCTCCTCCTCTACATCTATCCTCCTCTCCCTCTCTCCTCCTCTCCCTCCTCCAGAGAGTGACAGATCTGTTGCCGGCCTGGTACTACAACTTCCGTGTCACCATGGTGACGTGGGGCGATCCCCCTCTCAGCTGCTGTGACAGCTCTACTGTTAGCTTTGTTACAGGTACCACACCACACACACACACTACACACACACCCCATGGCACCACACACACACCCCATGGCAACACACACACCCCCCATGGCACCACACACACACACACACACCCCATGGCACCACACACACACCCCATGGCAACACACACACACCCCTGATACCACACACACCCCATGGCACCACACACACACCACATGGCAACACACACACACCCCATGGCAACACACACACACACCCCATGGCAACACACACACACACCCCATGGCAAAACACACACACACACACACACCCCATGGCAACACATACACACACCCCATGGCAACACACACACCCCATGGCAACACACACACACCCCATGGCACCACACACACCCCATGGCAACACAGACACCCCATGGCAACACACACACCCCATGGCAACACACACACCCCATGGCAACACACATAGCACCACATAGCACCACACACACCACACACACCACACACACACCCCATGGCAACACACACACCCCATGGCAACATACACACCCCATGGCAACACACACACCCCATGGCAACACACACACCCCATGGCAACACACACACCCCATGGCAACACACACACACCACATAGCACCACACACACCACACACACACCCCATGGCACCACACACACCCCATGGCAACACACACACCCCATGGCAACACACACACCACACACACATCCTCACGTCCTCCTGCTCTGCCCCAGCTCCTGAGGCCCCCCACATCTCGTCAGTAGACTACAGCCATGGGACTCTGTACGTGCGCTGGACCTACGGTGAGCTCTTCATAGACATGTCCCACAGCAGGATGCTGCACTGGCAGGTCACAGCTCACGGCAAGAAGGGATCCAAGAGGACGTACTCCACTGATGTGAGTCACTGACACCTCCACACCTCCAGACCTACACACCTACACACCTCCTCACCTCCAGACCTCCACACCTCCTGATCTCCAGACCTCCACACCTCCAGACCTCCAGACCTCCACACCTCCACACCTCCAGACCTCCACACCTCCTGACCTCCAGACCTCCACACCTCCTGACCTCCAGACCTCCACACCTCCAGACCTCCACACCTCCAGATCTACACACCTCCACACCTCCAGACCTCCAGACCTCCACACCTCCACACCTCCAGACCTCCACACCTCCAGACCTCCACACCTCCAGATCTACACACCTCCACACCTCCAGACCTCCAGACCTCCACACCTCCACACCTCCAGACCTCCACACCTCCTGACCTCCAGACCTCCTCACCTCCAGACCTATAGACCTCCACACCTCCAGACCTCCACACCTCCACACCTCCAGACCTCCACACCTCCAGACCTCCAGACCTCCACACCTCCACACCTCCAGACCTCCACACCTCCTGACCTCCAGACCTCCTCACCTCCTGACCTCCAGACCTCCACACCTCCAGACCTCCACACCTCCAGACCTATAGACCTCCACACCTCCTGACCTCCACACCTCCAGACCTCCACACCTCCACACCTCCACACCTCCACACCTCCACACCTCCAGACCTACACACCTCCTGACCTCCACACCTCCACACCTCCAGACCTCCACACTTCCACACCTCCAGACCTCCACACCTCCAGACCTCCACACCTCCAGACCTCCACACCTCCACACCTACACACCTCCACAACTCCAGACCTACAGACCTCCACACCTCCTGACCTCCACACCTCCTGACCTCCTGACCTACACACCTCCAGACCTCCACACCTCCTGACCTCCACACCTCCTGACCTCCTGACCTCCACACCTCCAAACCTCCAGACCTCCACACCTCCACAACTCCAGACCTACAGACCTCCACACCTCCTGACCTCCTGACCTACACACCTCCAGACCTCCACACCTCCTGACCTCCAGACCTCCACACCTCCAGACCTCCACACCTCCAGACCTCCACACCTCCAGACCTATAGACCTCCACACCTCCTGACCTCCACACCTCCAGACCTCCACACCTCCACACCTCCACACCTCCACACCTCCACACCTCCAGACCTACACACCTCCTGACCTCCACACCTCCACACCTCCAGACCTCCACACTTCCACACCTCCAGACCTCCACACCTCCAGACCTCCACACCTCCAGACCTCCACACCTCCACACCTACACACCTCCACAACTCCAGACCTACAGACCTCCACACCTCCTGACCTCCACACCTCCTGACCTCCTGACCTACACACCTCCAGACCTCCACACCTCCTGACCTCCACACCTCCTGACCTCCTGACCTCCACACCTCCAAACCTCCAGACCTCCACACCTCCACAACTCCAGACCTACAGACCTCCACACCTCCTGACCTCCTGACCTACACACCTCCAGACCTCCACACCTCCAGACCTCCACACCTCCAGACCTCCACACCTCCACACCTCCAGACCTCCACACCTCCACACCTCCAGACCTATAGACCTCCACACCTCCAGACCTCCACACCTCCAGACCTATAGACCTCCACACCTCCACACCTCCAGACCTATAGACCTCCACACCTCCACACCTCCTGACCTCCAGACCTCCTCACCTCCAGACCTATAGACCTCCACACCTCCAGACCTCCACACCTCCAGACCTCCACACCTCCTCACCTCCAGACCTATAGACCTCCACACCTCCAGACCTCCACACCTCCAGACCTCCACACCTCCTCACCTCCAGACCTCCACACCTCCAGACCTATAGACCTCCAGACCTATAGACCTCCAGACCTCCACACCTCCTGACCTCCAGACCTCCTCACCTCCAGACCTATAGACCTCCACACCTCCAGACCTCCACACCTCCAGACCTCCACACCTCCTCACCTCCAGACCTCCACACCTCCAGACCTATAGACCTCCACACCTCCAGACCTCCACACCTCCAGACCTCCACACCTCCAGACCTCCACACCTCCACACCTCCACACCTCCAGACCTACACACCTCCTGACCTCCACACCTCCACACCTCCAGACCTCCACACTTCCACACCTCCAGACCTCCACACCTCCAGACCTCCAGACCTCCACACCTCCACACCTACACACCTCCAGACCTCCACACCTCCAGACCTCCACAACTCCAGACCTACAGACCTCCACACCTCCTGACCTCCACACCTCCTGACCTCCTGACCTACACACCTCCAGACCTCCACACCTCCTGACCTCCACACCTCCTGAACTCCTGACCTCCACACCTCCAAACCTCCAGACCTCCACACCTCCACAACTCCAGACCTACAGACCTCCACACCTCCTGACCTCCTGACCTACACACCTCCAGACCTCCACACCTCCACACCTCCAGACCTATAGACCTCCACACCTCCACACCTCCAGACCTCCACACCTCCAGACCTCCAGACCTATAGACCTCCACACCTCCACACCTCCAGACCTATAGACCTCCACACCTCCAGACCTCCACACCTCCAGACCTCCACACCTCCACACCTCCACACCTCCAGACCTACACACCTCCTGACCTCCACACCTCCACACCTCCAGACCTCCACACTTCCACACCTCCAGACCTCCACACCTCCAGACCTCCACACCTCCAGACCTCCACACCTCCACACCTCCAGACCTCCACACCTCCAGACCTCCACAACTCCAGACCTACAGACCTCCACACCTCCTGACCTCCACACCTCCTGACCTCCACACCTCCTGACCTCCTGACCTACACACCTCCAGACCTCCACACCTCCTGACCTCCACACCTCCTGACCTCCTGACCTCCACACCTCCAAACCTCCAGACCTCCACACCTCCACAACTCCAGACCTACAGACCTCCACACCTCCTGACCTCCTGACCTACACACCTCCAGACCTCCACACCTCCACACCTCCAGACCTACACACCTCCAGACCTCCACACCTCCACACCTCCAGACCTATAGACCTCCAGACCTCCACACCTCCAGACCTCCACACCTCCAGACCTCCACACCTCCAGACCTCCACACCTGTAGTGTTGTATCTCTGTTCTCCCTGCAGGTCACCCGTAATGTGATGGGTGTCTGTAGTGTTTTATCCCTGTTCTCCCTGCAGGTCACCCGTAATGTGATGGGTGTCTGTAGTGTTTTATCTCTGTTCTCCCTGCAGGTCACCCGTAATGTGATTGGTGTTTTATCTCTGTTCTCCCTGCAGGTCACCCGTAATGTGATTGGTGTTTTATCTCTGTTCTCCCTGCAGGTCACCCGTAATGTGATGGGTGTCTGTAGTGTTTTATCTCTGTTCTCCCTGCAGGTCACCCGTAATGTGATGGGTGCTAGTCTGGCTCTGCCTCCGGGAGACATTTATAACCTGACCGTATCAGCCTGTACCGAAGGCAAACGCAACTCCTCTGTCCCCAACATCATTAAACTGGGTACGCGCACACACACACACACACACACACACACACACACACACACACACACACACACACACACACACACACACACACACACACACACACACACACACACACACACACACACCAGGGGGGTCTCTGTGACATCTTGCCTCAGAGCAGCAACACGAGGTTGTAGGGAAACAGAGGCAGAATGACAGTAAAGAGGGATGTTTGTAGCCAGATGATTGGAGGAGGCTGGTTAAACCCAATCCAGCTTCCCGCATGTCATCACTTCTCACTTTGACATCTGTGTTCAATGTTTAGACCAAACGGAGGCGAACGGACTCTCAGCTCCTCTGAGAAACCAGTTTACTGGATGTTTGGAGGAAAGTCCCAGTAGCAGCTTCATAACAGCGCTGGTTTGAGGAAGTGAACCTGGTGTTGTGACACAGCCTTCGTTTCCACACCACCTCAGTAGTTCAGTCCAACAGGAGACAAGACGGTCATCCACCTCAGTAGTTCAGTCCAACAGGAGACAAGACAGTCAGGGACACAGCCTTCGTTTCCACACCACCTCAGTAGTTCAGTCCAACAGGAGACAAGACGGTCTGGGACGACTGGAGAGCTACAGTCCACCTCAGTAGTTCAGTCTAACAGGAGACAAGACAGTCATCCACCTCAGTAGTTCAGTCTAACAGGAGACAAGACAGTCTGGGACGACTGCAGAGCTACAGTCCACCTCAGTAGTTCAGTCTAACAGGAGACAAGACAGTCTGGGACGACTGGAGAGCTACAGTCCACCTCAGTAGTTCAGTCCAACAGGAGACAAGACGGTCTGGGACGACTGGAGAGCTACAGTCCACCTCAGTAGTTCAGTCTAACAGGAGACAAGACAGTCATCCACCTCAGTAGTTCAGTCTAACAGGAGACAAGACAGTCTGGGACGACTGCAGAGCTACAGTCCACCTCAGTAGTTCAGTCTAACAGGAGACAAGACAGTCATCCACCTCAGTAGTTCAGTCTAACAGGAGACAAGACAGTCTGGGACGACTGCAGAGCTACAGTCCACCTCAGTAGTTCAGTCTAACAGGAGACAAGACAGTCTGGGACGACTGGAGAGCTACAGTCCACCTCAGTAGTTCAGTCTAACAGGAGACAAGACAGTCTGGGACGACTGCAGAGCTACAGTCCACCTCAGTAGTTCAGTCTAACAGGAGACAAGACAGTCATCCACCTCAGTAGTTCAGTCTAACAGGAGACAAGACAGTCTGGGACGACTGCAGAGCTACAGTCCACCTCAGTAGTTCAGTCTAACAGGAGACAAGACAGTCATCCACCTCAGTAGTTCAGTCTAACAGGAGACAAGACAGTCTGGGACGACTGCAGAGCTACAGTCTACCTGAGTCTGTGGATGTTGACCCCTGCGTTTGTCCTGTTGTGTTTGTGACAGAGCCAGCCCCTCCGCGGTCTCTGTACGCGGTGAACGCCACCCACTCCTCGGTGACTCTGCTCTGGAGCGAGGAGGGAGTGGTTGACTTCTACCAGGTGCTCTGTAAACCCACCAAGACCATCAACAAGGAACTCAAGGTAAGAGATGCTCTGCCAGACTGTAATGGTACCCTGTTCCCTATGTACTGTAGTACACTGCTATCATCTATAATGGTACCCTGTTCCCTATGTACTGTAGTACACTGCTATCATCTATAATGGTACTCTATTCCCTATGTACTGTAGTACACTGCTATCATCTATAATGGTACCCTATTCCCTATGTACTGTAGTACACTGCTATCATCTATAATGGTACCCTATTCCCTATGTACTGTAGTACACTGCTATCCTCTATAATGGTACTCTATTCCCTATGTACTGTAGTACACTGCTATCCTCTATAATGGTACTCTATTCCCTATGTACTGTAGTACACTGCTATCATCTATAATGGTACCCTATTCCCTATGTACTGTAGTACACTGCTATCCTCTATAATGGTACCCTATTCCCTATGTACTGTAGTACACTGCTATCATCTATAATGGTACCCTATTCCCTATGTACTGTAGTACACTGCTATCATCTATAATGGTACCCTATTCCCTATGTACTGTAGTACACTGCTATCCTCTATAATGGTACTCTATTCCCTATGTACTGTAGTACACTGCTATCATCTATAATGGTACCCTATTCCCTATGTACTGTAGTACACTGCTATCCTCTATAATGGTACCCTGTTCCCTATGTACTGTAGTACACTGCTATCATCTATAATGGTACCCTATTCCCTATGTACTGTAGTACACTGCTATCCTCTATAATGGTACCCTGTTCCCTATGTATTGTAGTACACTGCTATCATCTATAATGGTACCCTATTCCCTATGTACTGTAGTACACTGCTATCATCTATAATGGTACCCTGTTCCCTATGTACTGTAGTACACTGCTATCATCTATAATGGTACCCTATTCCCTATGTACTGTAGTACACTGCTATCATCTATAATGGTATTCTATTCCCTATGTACTGTAGTCCACTGCTATCCTCTATAATGGTACCCTATGTACTGTAGTACACTGCTATCCTCTATAATGGTACCCTGTTCCCTATGTACTGTAGTACACTGCTATCATCTATAATGGTACCCTATTCCCTATGTACTGTAGTACACTGCTATCATCTATAATGGTACCCTGTTCCCTATGTACTGTAGTACACTGCTGTCATCTATAATGGTACCCTGTTCCCTATGTACTGTAGTCCACTGCTATCCTCTATAATGGTACCCTGTTCCCTATGTACTGTAGTACACTGCTATCCTCTATAATGGTACCCTATGTACTGTAGTACACTGCTATCATCTATAATGGTACCCTATTCCCTATGTACTGTAGTCCACTGCTATCCTCTATAATGGTACCCTATTCCCTATGTACTGTAGTACAATGCTATCCTCTATAATGGTACCCTATTCCCTATGTACTGTAGTACACTGCTATCCTCTATAATTGTACCCTGTTCTCTATGTACTGTAGTACACTGCTATCATCTATAATGGTACCCTATTCCCTATGTACTGTAGTACACTGCTATCCTCTATAATGGTACCCTATTCCCTATGTACTGTAGTACACTGCTATCATCTATAATGGTACCCTATTCCATATGTACTGTAGTACACTGCTATCATCTATAATGGTACCCTGTTCCCTATGTACTGTAGTCCACTGCTATCCTCTATAATGGTACCCTGTTCCCTATGTACTGTAGTCCACTGCTATCCTCTATAATGGTACCCTGTTCCCTATGTACTGTAGTCCACTGCTATCCTCTATAATGGTACCCTATTCCCTATGTACTGTAGTCCACTGCTATCCTCTATAATGGTACCCTATGTACTGTAGTACACTGCTATCCTCTATAATGGTACCCTGTTCCCTATGTACTGTAGTCCACTGCTATCCTCTATAATGGTACCCTATTCCCTATGTACTGTAGTCCACTGCTATCCTCTATAATGGTACCCTATGTACTGTAGTACACTGCTATCATCTATAATGGTACCCTGTTCCCTATGTACTGTAGTACACTGCTATCCTCTATAATGGTACCCTATGTACTGTAGTACACTGCTATCATCTATAATGGTACCCTGTTCCCTATGTACTGTAGTACACTGCTGTCATCTATAATGGTACCCTGTTCCCTATGTACTGTAGTACACTGCTATCCTCTATAATGGTACCCTATTCCCTATGTACTGTAGTACACTGCTATCCTCTATAATGGTACCCTGTTCCCTATGTACTGTAGTACACTGCTATCCTCTATAGTACACTGCTATCATCTATAATGGTACCCTATTCCCTATGTACTGTAGTACACTGCTATCCTCTATAATGGTACCCTGTTCCCTATGTACTGTAGTACACTGCTATCCTCTATAATGGTACCCTGTTCCCTATGTACTGTAGTACACTGCTATCCTCTATAGTACACTGCTATCATCTATAATGGTACCCTATTCCCTATGTACTGTAGTACACTGCTATCCTCTATAATGGTACCCTGTTCCCTATGTACTGTAGTACACTGCTGTCATCTATAATGGTACCCTATTCCCTATGTACTGTAGTACACTGCTATCCTCTATAATGGTACCCTGTTCCCTATGTACTGTAGTACACTGCTATCCTCTATGATGGTACCCTATTCCCTATGTACTGTAGTACACTGCTATCATCTATAATGGTACCCTATTCCCTATGTACTGTAGTACACTGCTATCATCTATAATGGTACCCTATTCCCTATGTACTGTAGTACACTGCTATCCTCTATAATGGTACTCTATTCCCTATGTACTGTAGTACACTGCTATCATCTATAATGGTACCCTATTCCCTATGTACTGTAGTACACTGCTATCCTCTATAATGGTACCCTGTTCCCTATGTACTGTAGTACACTGCTATCATCTATAATGGTACCCTATTCCCTATGTACTGTAGTACACTGCTATCCTCTATAATGGTACCCTGTTCCCTATGTACTGTAGTACACTGCTATCATCTATAATGGTACCCTATTCCCTATGTACTGTAGTACACTGCTATCATCTATAATGGTACCCTGTTCCCTATGTACTGTAGTACACTGCTATCATCTATAATGGTACCCTATTCCCTATGTACTGTAGTCCACTGCTATCCTCTATAATGGTACCCTATGTACTGTAGTACACTGCTATCCTCTATAATGGTACCCTGTTCCCTATGTACTGTAGTACACTGCTATCATCTATAATGGTACCCTATTCCCTATGTACTGTAGTACACTGCTATCATCTATAATGGTACCCTGTTCCCTATGTACTGTAGTCCACTGCTATCCTCTATAATGGTACCCTGTTCCCTATGTACTGTAGTACACTGCTATCCTCTATAATGGTACCCTATGTACTGTAGTACACTGCTATCATCTATAATGGTACCCTATTCCCTATGTACTGTAGTCCACTGCTATCCTCTATAATGGTACCCTATTCCCTATGTACTGTAGTACAATGCTATCCTCTATAATGGTACCCTATTCCCTATGTACTGTAGTACACTGCTATCCTCTATAATGGTACCCTGTTCTCTATGTACTGTAGTACACTGCTATCATCTATAATGGTACCCTATTCCCTATGTACTGTAGTACACTGCTATCCTCTATAATGGTACCCTATTCCCTATGTACTGTAGTACACTGCTATCATATATAATGGTACCCTATTCCATATGTACTGTAGTACACTGCTATCATCTATAATGGTACCCTGTTCCCTATGTACTGTAGTCCACTGCTATCCTCTATAATGGTACCCTGTTCCCTATGTACTGTAGTCCACTGCTATCCTCTATAATGGTACCCTGTTCCCTATGTACTGTAGTCCACTGCTATCCTCTATAATGGTACCCTATTCCCTATGTACTGTAGTCCACTGCTATCCTCTATAATGGTACCCTATGTACTGTAGTACACTGCTATCCTCTATAATGGTACCCTGTTCCCTATGTACTGTAGTCCACTGCTATCCTCTATAATGGTACCCTGTTCCCTATGTACTGTAGTACACTGCTATCCTCTATAATGGTACCCTATTCCCTATGTACTGTAGTACACTGCTATCATCTATAATGGTACCCTATTCCCTATGTACTGTAGTACACTGCTATCCTCTATAATGGTACCCTGTTCCCTATGTACTGTAGTACACTGCTATCCTCTATAATGGTACCCTATTCCCTATGTACTGTAGTACACTGCTGTCATCTATAATGGTACCCTGTTCCCTATGTACTGTAGTACACTGCTATCCTCTATAGTACACTGCTATCATCTATAATGGTACCCTATTCCCTATGTACTGTAGTACACTGCTATCCTCTATAATGGTACCCTGTTCCCTATGTACTGTAGTACACTGCTGTCATCTATAATGGTACCCTATTCCCTATGTACTGTAGTACACTGCTATCATCTATAATGGTACCCTGTTCCCTATGTACTGTAGTACACTGCTATCCTCTATGATGGTACCCTATTCCCTATGTACTGTAGTCCACTGCTGTCATCTATAATGGTACCCTATTCCCTATGTACTGTAGTACACTGCTGTCATCTATAATGGTATCCTGTTCCCTATGTACTGTAGTACACTGCTATCCTCTATGATGGTACCCTATTCCCTATGTACTGTAGTACACTGCTATCCTCTATAATGGTACCCTATTCCCTATGTACTGTAGTACACTGCTATCCTCTATAATGGTACCCTATTCCCTATGTACTGTAGTACACTGCTAACCTCTATAATGGTACCCTGTTCCCTATGTACTGTAGTACACTGCTATCATCTATAATGGTACCCTGTTCCCTATGTACTGTAGTACACTGCTATCATCTATAATGGTACCCTATTCCCTATGTACTGTAGTACACTGCTATCATCTATAATGGTACCCTGTTCCCTATGTACTGTAGTCCACTGCTATCATCTATAATGGTACCCTATTCCCTATGTACTGTAGTACACTGCTATCATCTATAATGGTACCCTATTCCCTATGTACTGTAGTACACTGCTATCCTCTATAATGGTACCCTGTTCCCTATGTACTGTAGTACACTGCTATCATCTATAATGGTACCCTATTCCCTATGTACTGTAGTACACTGCTATCCTCTATAATGGTACCCTGTTCCCTATGTACTGTAGTCCACTGCTATCATCTATAATGGTACCCTATTCCCTATGTACTGTAGTACACTGCTATCATCTATAATGGTACCCTGTTCCCTATGTACTGTAGTACACTGCTATCATCTATAATGGTACCCTGTTCCCTATGTACTGTAGTACACTGCTATCCTCTATAATGGTACCCTGTTCCCTATGTACTGTAGTACACTGCTATCCTCTATAATGGTACCCTATTCCCTATGTACTGTAGTACACTGCTATCCTCTATAATGGTACCCTATTCCCTATGTACTGTAGTACACTGCTATCATCTATAATGGTACCCTATTCCCTATGTACTGTAGTACACTGCTATCCTCTATAATGGTACCCTGTTCCCTATGTACTGTAGTACACTGCTATCATCTATAATGGTACCCTATTCCCTATGTACTGTAGTACACTGCTATCCTCTATAATGGTACCCTGTTCCCTATGTACTGTAGTCCACTGCTATCCTCTATAATGGTACCCTATTCCCTATGTACTGTAGTACACTGATATCCTCTATAATGGTACCCTATTCCCTATGTACTGTAGTACACTGCTATCATCTATAATGGTACCCTATTCCCTATGTACTGTAGTACACTGCTATCCTCTATAATGGTACCCTGTTCCCTATGTACTGTAGTACACTGCTATCATCTATAATGGTACCCTATTCCCTATGTACTGTAGTACACTGCTATCCTCTATAATGGTACCCTGTTCCCTATGTACTGTAGTACACTGCTATCCTCTATAATGGTACCCTATTCCCTATGTACTGTAGTACACTGCTATCCTCTATAATAGTACCCTGTTCCCTATGTACTGTAGTACACTGCTATCATCTATAATCGTACCCTATTCCCTATGTACTGTAGTACACTGCTATCATCTATAATGGTACCCTGTTCCCTATGTACTGTAGTACATTCCTGTTCTGAAGCTGGTGCTAGTGAACTGGAAACATTGTACAGTATGGTGTTCTCCTTCCAGTATGTTCTCTGTTCTACAGTACGGTGTTCTGTCCTTCCAGTATGTTCTCTGTTCTACAGTACGGTGTTCTCCTTCCAGTATCTTCTCTGTTCTACAGTACGGTGTTCTGTCCTTCCAGTATGTTCTCTGTTCTACAGTACGGTGTTCTCCTTCCAGTATGTTCTCTGTTCTACAGTACGGTGTTCTGTCCTTCCAGTATGTTCTCTGTTCTACAGTACGGTGTTCTCCTTCCAGTATGTTCTCTGTTCTACAGTACGGTGTTCTCCTTCCAGTATGTTCTCTGTTCTACAGTACGGTGTTCTCCTTCCAGTATGTTCTCTGTTCTACAGTACGGTGTTCTGTCCTTCCAGTATGTTCTCTGTTCTACAGTACGGTGTTCTCCTTCCAGTATGTTCTCTGTTCTCTCTGTTCTACAGTACGGTGTTCTCCTTCCAGTATGTTCTCTGTTCTCTCTTTTCTACAGTACGGTGTTCTGTCCTTGCAGTATGTTCTCTGTTCTACAGTACGGTGTTCTCTCCTTGCAGTATGTTCTCTGTTCTACAGTACGGTGTTCTGTCCTTGCAGTATGTTCTCTGTTCTACAGTACGGTGTTCTGTCCTTGCAGTATGTTCTCTGTTCTACAGTACGGTGTTCAGTCCTTCCAGTATGTTCTCTGTTCTCTGTTCTACAGTACGGTGTTCTGTCCTTGCAGTATGTTCTCTGTTCTACAGTACGGTGTTCTGTCCTTGCAGTATGTTCTCTGTTCTACAGTACGGTGTTCAGTCCTTCCAGTATGTTCTCTGTTCTACAGTACGGTGTTCTGTCCTTCCAGTATGTTCTCTGTTCTACAGTACAGTGTTCTGTCCTTGCAGTATGTTCTCTGTTCTACAGTACGGTGTTCTGTCCTTCCAGTATGTTCTCTGTTCTCTCTGTTCTACAGTACGGTGTTCTGTCCTTGCAGTATGTTCTCTGTTCTACAGTACGGTGTTCTCTCCTTGCAGTATGTTCTCTGTTCTACAGTACGGTGTTCTGTCCTTGCAGTATGTTCTCTGTTCTACAGTACGGTGTTCTGTCCTTCCAGTATGTTCTCTGATCTCTCTGTTCTACAGTACGGTGTTCTGTCCTTCCAGTATGTTCTCTGTTCTCTCTGTTCTACAGTACGGTGTTCTGTCCTTGCAGTATGTTCTCTGTTCTACAGTACGGTGTTCTCTCCTTGCAGTATGTTCTCTGTTCTACAGTACGGTGTTCTGTCCTTGCAGTATGTTCTCTGTTCTACAGTACGGTGTTCAGTCCTTCCAGTATGTTCTCTGTTCTACAGTACGGTGTTCTGTCCTTCCAGTATGTTCTCTGTTCTCTCTGTTCTACAGTACGGTGTTCTGTCCTTGCAGTATGTTCTCTGTTCTACAGTACGGTGCTCTGTCCTTGCAGTATGTTCTCTGTTCTACAGTACGGTGTTCTCTCCTTGCAGTATGTTCTCTGTTCTACAGTACGGTGTTCTGTCCTTGCAGTATGTTCTCTGTTCTACAGTACGCTGTTCTGTCCTTCCAGTATGTTCTCTGTTCTCTCTGTTCTACAGTACGGTGTTCAGTCCTTCCAGTATGTTCTCTGTTCTCTCTGTTCTACAGTACGGTGTTCTGTCCTTGCAGTATGTTCTCTGTTCTACAGTACGGTGTTCAGTCCTTCCAGTATGTTCTCTGTTCTCTCTGTTCTACAGTACGGTGTTCAGTCCTTCCAGTATGTTCTCTGTTCTCTCTGTTCTACAGTACGGTGTTCTGTCCTTGCAGTATGTTCTCTGTTCTACAGTACAGTGTTCTGTCCTTGCAGTATGTTCTCTGTTCTACAGTACGGTGTTCAGTCCTTCCAGTATGTGCTCTGTTCTCTCTGCAGGCTCAGGAGCCTCTAACAGCCCAGTCCCATGTGGTGACAGTGTCCAGCCTGCTGCCCTCCTCCTCCTATAACTGCAGTGTGATCAGTTATAGCTACAGTACGCCCAGCGAGCCAGCCTTCATACACATCTCTACTACAGGTACAGCCAGCCTTCATACACATCTCTACTACAGGTACAGCCAGCCTTCATACACATCTCTACTACAGGTACAGCCAGCCTTCATACACATCTCTACTACAGGTACAGCCAGCCTTCATACACATCTCTACTACAGGTACAGCCAGCCTTCATACACATCTCTACTACAGGTACAGCCAGCCTTCATACACATCTCTACTACAGGTACAGCCAGCCTTCATACACATCTCTACTACAGGTACAGCCAGCCTTCATACACATCTCTACTACAGGTACAGCCAGCCTTCATACACATCTCTACTACAGGTACAGCCAGCCTTCATACACATCTCTACTACAGGTACAGCCAGCCTTCATACACATCTCTACTACAGGTACAGTCAGCCTTCATACACATCTCTACTACAGGTACAGTCAGCCTTCATACACATCTCTACTACAGGTACAGTCAGCCTTCATACACATCTCTACTACAGGTACAGCCAGCCTTCATACACATCTCTACTACAGGTACAGTCAGCCTTCATACACATCTCTACTACAGGTACAGCCAGCCTTCATACACATCTCTACTACAGCTACAGCCAGCCTTCATACACATCTCTACTACAGGTACAGCCATCCTTCATACACATCTCTACTACAGGTACAGTCAGCCTTCATACACATCTCTACTACAGGTACAGCCAGCCTTCATACACATCTCTACTGCAGGTACAGTCAGCCTTCATACACATCTCTACTACAGGTACAGTCAGCCTTCATACACATCTCTACTACAGGTACAGTCAGCCTTCATACACATCTCTACTACAGGTACAGTCAGCCAGCCTTCATACACATCTCTACCACAGGTACAGTCAGCCTTCATACACATCTCTACTACAGGTACAGTCAGCCAGCCTTCATACACATCTCTACTACAGGTACAGCCAGCTTTCATACACATCTCTACTACAGGTACAGTCAGCCTTCATACACATCTCTACTACAGGTACAGTCAGCCAGCCTTCATACACATCTCTACCACAGGTACAGTCAGCCTTCATACACATCTCTACTACAGGTACAGTCAGCCAGCCTTCATACACATCTCTACTACAGGTACAGTCAGCATTCATACACATCTCTACTACAGGTACAGTCAGCCAGCCTTCATACACATCTCTACTACAGGTACAGTCAGCCTTCATACACATCTCTACTACAGGTACAGCCAGCCTTCATACACATCTCTACTACAGGTACAGTCAGCCAGCCTTCATACACATCTCTACTACAGGTACAGTCAGCCAGCCTTCATACACATCTCTACTACAGGTACAGCCAGCCTTCATACACATCTCTACTACAGGTACAGTCAGCCTTCATACACATATCTACTACAGGTACAGTCAGCCAGTCTACCAGAGGTATGGGAAACCTCTACGGTTCTACAGTTTTACACCACAGAACCAGTCTGTTTCTAAGTGGTTCCCTGCCACACTCTCTCTCTTTCCTGTGGTAAAATATGGTTCCTGTTTTCTAGAAGGCCAACGTCAGCTGGCTGTAGTGGACCACTCGCAACCACTATGACTCAAATGCTGACCTTCAGATCCTCATTGCTGTATCTGCAGGCTGTGTGTATGCCTGTCGTATCATCCAGAATCTGTACTGTGTTGTTCTTCCAGCCAGAGAGATGAACCCCAGCGTAGCTGCCATCTCTGCTCTAGCAGTCCTCAGTGTCCTCCTTCTCAGCCTGCTGGTCCTCTTCCTACTGATGCTGCGTAAGAAACACCTGCAGATGGCCAGGTGAGATATGGGGGAGCTGTTCACATAATGGACACACAAGCCTGACGCTAACCTTTCTACAGTTCTGGCTTTTTTCAGATAATATTTCACAATATATTTCTGTCAGAAGATTATGAAAAATAGAGCTGAACAAGTACAGCCACTAGCTCCTCCTCTCTCCCCCTGGCTCCTTTCTCCCCCCTGACTACCAGGATGACTGGCTCCTCTCCCCCCTGACTACCAGGACCACTGGCTCCTCTCCCCCCTGACTACCAGGACCACTGGCTCCTCTCTCCCCCCTGACTACCATGACCACTGGCTCCTCTCTCCCCCCTGACTACCAGGACCACTGGCTCCTCTATCCCCCCTGACTACCAGGACCACTGGCTCCTCTCTCCCCCCCTGACTACCATGACCACTGGCTCCTCTCCCCCCTGACTACCAGGACCACTGGCTCCTCTCTCCCCCCTGACTACCATGACCACTGGCTCCTCTCCCCCCTGACTACCAGGACCACTGGCTCCTCTCTCCCCCCTGACTACCAGGACCACTGGCTCCTCTCCCCCCTGACTACCAGGACCACTGGCTTCTCTCTCCCCCCTGACTACCAGGACCACTGGCTGCTCCCCCCCCCCTGACTACCAGGACCACTGGCTTCTCTCTCCCCCCTGACTACCAGGACCACTGGCTTCTCTCTCCCCCCTGACTACCAGGACCACTGGCTTCTCTCCCCTGACTACCAGGACCACTGGCTCCTCTCTCCCCCCTGACTACCAGGACCACTGGCTCCTCTCCCCCCCTGACTACCATGACCACTGGCTCCTCTCCCCCCCTGACTACCAGGACCACTGGCTCCTCTCCCCCCCTGACTACCATGACCACTGGCTCCTCTCCCCCTGACTACCAGGACCACTGGCTCCTCTCCCCCCCTGACTACCAGGACCACTGGCTCCTCTCCCCCCCTGACTACCATGACCACTGGCTCCTCTCCCCCCTGACTACCAGGACCACTGGCTCCTCTCTCCCCCCCTGACTACCAGGACCACTGGCTCCTCTCCCCCCTGACTACCAGGACCACTGGCTCCTCTCTCCCCCCTGACTACCAGGACCACTGGCTCCTCTCTCCCCCCTGACTACCAGGACCACTGGCTCCTCTCTCCCCCCCTGACTACCAGGACCACTGGCTCCTCTCTCCCCCCCTGACTACCATGACCACTGGCTCCTCTCTCCCCCCTGACTACCAGGACCACTGGCTCCTCTCTCCCCCCTGACTACCAGGACCACTGGCTCCTCTCCTCCTGACTACCAGGACCACTGGCTCCTCTCTCCCCCCTGACTACCAGGACCACTGGCTTCTCTCCCCCCTGACTACCAGGACCACTGGCTCCTCCTCTCTCCCCCCCTGACTACCATGACCACTGGCTCCTCTCCCCCCTGACTACCAGGACCACTGGCTCCTCTCTCCCCCCCTGACTACCAGGACCACTGGCTCCTCTCCCCCCTGACTACCAGGACCACTGGCTCCTCTCTCCCCCCTGACTACCAGGACCACTGGCTCCTCTCTCCCCCCTGACTACCAGGACCACTGGCTCCTCTCTCCCCCCCTGACTACCATCACCACTGCCCCCCCCCCTGACTACCAGGACCACTGGCTCCTCTCCCCCTGACTACCAGGACCACTGGCTCCTCTCTCCCCCTGACTACCATGACCACTGGCTCCTCTCCCCCCTGACTACCAGGACCACTGGCTCCTCTCCCCCCTGACTACCAGGACCACTGGCTCCTCTCTTCCCTGACTACCAGGACCACTGGCTCCTCTCTCCCCCCTGACTACCATGACCACTGGCTCCTCTCCCCCCTGACTACCATGACTACTGGCTCCTCTCCCCCCTGACTACCAGGACCACTGGCTCCTCTCTCCCCCCCTGACTACCAGGACCACTGGCTCCTCTCCCCCCTGACTACCAGGACCACTGGCTCCTCTCCCCCCTGACTACCATGACCACTGGCTCCTCTCCCCCCCTGACTACCATGACCACTGGCTCCTCTCTCCCCCCTGACTACCAGGACCACTGGCTCCTCTCCCCCCTGACTACCATGACCACTGGCTTCTCTCCCCCCTGACTACCATGACCACTGGCTCCTCTCTCCCCCCTGACTACCATGACCAGTGTCTCCTCTCCCCCCTGACTACCAGGACCACTGGCTCCTCTCTCCCCCCCTGACTACCAGGACCACTGGCTCCTCTCCCCCCTGACTACCAGGACCACTGGCTCCTCTCTCCCCCCTGACTACCAGGACCACTGGCTCCTCTCTCCCCCCTGACTACCAGGACCACTGGCTCCTCTCTCCCCCCCTGACTACCATGACCACTGGCTCCTCTCTCCCCCCCTGACTACCATCACCACTGCCCCCCCCCCCTGACTACCAGGACCACTGGCTCCTCTCCCCCTGACTACCAGGACCACTGGCTCCTCTCTCCCCCTGACTACCATGACCACTGGCTCCTCTCCCCCCTGACTACCAGGACCACTGGCTCCTCTCCCCCCTGACTACCAGGACCACTGGCTCCTCTCTCCCCCCTGACTACCAGGACCACTGGCTCCTCTCCCCCCTGACTACCATGACCACTGGCTTCTCTCCCCCCTGACTACCATGACCACTGGCTCCTCTCTCCCCCCTGACTACCAGGACCACTGGCTCCTCTCCCCCCTGACTACCAGGACCACTGGCTCCTCTCTCCCCCCTGACTACCATGACCACTGGCTCCTCTCCCCCCTGACTACCATGACCACTGGCTCCTCTCTCCCCCCTGACTACCATGACCACTGGCTCCTCTCCCCCCTGACTACCAGGACCACTGGCTCCTCTCCCCCCCCTGACTACCAGGACCACTGGCTCCTCTCCCCCCTGACTACCAGGACCACTGGCTTCTCTCTCCCCCCTGACTACCAGGACCACTGGCTGCTCTCCCCCCCCCTGACTACCAGGACCACTGGCTTCTCTCTCCCCCCTGACTACCAGGACCACTGGCTTCTCTCTCCCCCCTGACTACCAGGACCACTGGCTTCTCTCCCCCCTGACTACCAGGACCACTGGCTCCTCTCCCCCCCTGACTACCAGGACCACTGGCTCCTCTCCCCCCCTGACTACCATGACCACTGGCTCCTCTCCCCCCCTGACTACCAGGACCACTGGCTCCTCTCCCCCCCTGACTACCATGACCACTGGCTCCTCTCCCCCTGACTACCATGACCACTGGCTCCTCTCCCCCCTGACTACCATGACCACTGGCTCCTCTCTCCCCTGACTACCATGACCACTGGCTCCTCTCTCCCCCCTGACTACCAGGACCACTGGCTCCTCTCCCCCCCTGACTACCAGGACCACTGGCGCCTCTCTCCCCTGACTACCATGACCACTGGCTCCTCTCTCCCCCCTGACTACCATGACCACTGGCTCCTCTCCCCCCTGACTACCAGGACCACTGGCTCCTCTCTCCCCCCTGACTACCAGGATGACTGGCTCCTCTCCCCCCTGACTACCATGACCACTCGCTCCTCTCTCCCCTGACTACCAGGACCACTGGCTCCTCTCTCCTCCCTGACTACCAAGACCACTGGCTCCTCTCTCCCCCCTGACTACCAGGATGACTGGCCCCTCTCCCCCCCTGACTACCATGACCACTCGCTCCTCTCTCCCCTGACTACCAGGACCACTGGCTTCTATCCCGCCCTGACTACCATGACCACTGGCTCCTCTCTCCCCCCTGACTACCAGGACCACTGGCTTCTCTCCCCCCCTGACTACCATGACCACTGGCTTCTCTCTCCCCCCTGACTACCAGGACCATTGGCTTCTCTCCCCCCTGAATACCATGACCACTGGCTCCTCTCTCCCCTGACTACCAGGACCACTGGCTCCTCTCTCCCCCTTGACTACCAGGACCACTGGCTCCTCTCTCCCCCCTGACTACCAGGACCACTGGCTTCTCTCTCCCCCCTGACTACCAGGACCACTGGCTTCTCTCTCCCCCCTGACTACCAGGACCACTGGCTTCTCTCCCCCCTGACTACCAGGACCACTGGCTTCTCTCCCCCCTGACTACCAGGACCACTGGCTCCTCTCCCCCCCTGACTACCAGGACCACTGGCTCCTCTCCCCCCTGAATACCATGACCACTGGCTCCTCTCTCCCCTGACTACCATGACCACTGGCTCCTCTCTCCCCTGACTACCAGGACCACTGGCTCCTCTCCCCCCTGACTACCAGGACCACTGGCTCCTCTCTCCCCCCTGACTACCATGACCACTGGCTTCTCTCCCCCCTGACTACCAAAACCACTGGCTCCTCTCCCCCCCTGACTACCAGGACCACTGGCTCCTCTCCCCCCCTGACTACCATGACCACTGGCTCCTCTCCCCCCTGACTACCAGGACCACTGGCTCCTCTCTCCCCCCTGACTACCAGGACCACTGGCTCCTCTCCCCCCTGACTACCAGGACCACTGGCTCCTCTCTCCCCCCTGACTACCAGGACCACTGGCTCCTCTCTCCCCCCTGACTACCAGGACCACTGGCTCCTCTCCTCCTGACTACCAGGACCACTGGCTCCTCTCTCCCCCCTGACTACCAGGACCACTGGCTTCTCTCCCCCCTGACTACCAGGACCACTGGCTCCTCCTCTCTCCCCCCCTGACTACCATGACCACTGGCTCCTCTCCCCCCTGACTACCAGGACCACTGGCTTCTCTCCCCCCCTTGACTACCATGACCACTGGCTCCTCTCCCCCCTGACTACCATGACCACTGGCTTCTCTCCCCCCCTGACTACCAGGACCAGTGGCTCCTCTCTCTCCCCTGACTACCATGACCACTGGCTTCTCTCCCCCCCTGACTACCATGACCACTGGCTCCTCTCTCCCCCCTGACTACCATGACCAGTGGCTTCTCTCCCCCCCCTGACTACCATGACCACTGGCTCCTCTCTCCCCCCTGACTAGCATGACCACTGGCTCCTCTCTCCCCCTGACTACCAGGACCACTGGCTCCTCTCCCCCTGACTACCATGACCACTGGCTCCTCTCCCCCCTGACTACCATGACCAGTGGCTCCTCTCCCCCCTGACTACCAGGACCACTGGCTCCTCTCTCCCCCTGACTACCATGACCACTGGCTTCTCTCCCCCCTGACTACCAGGACCACTGGCTCCTCTCCCCCCTGACTACCACGACCACTGGCTCCTCTCCCCCCTGACTACCAGGACCACTGGCTCCTCTCTCCCCCCTGACTACCAGGACCACTGGCTCCTCTCCCCCCTGACTACCAGGACCACTGGCTCCTCTCCCCCCTGACTACCATGACCACTGGCTCCTCTCCCCCCCTGACTACCATGACCACTGGCTCCTCTCTCCCCTGACTACCAGGACCACTGGCTCCTCTCTCCCCCCTGACTACCAGGACCACTGGCTCCTCTCCCCCCCTGACTACCATGACCACTGGCTCCTCTCCCCCCTGACTACCAGGACCACTGGCTTCTCTCTCCCCCCTGACTACCAGGACCACTGGCTCCTCTCCCCCCCTGACTACAAGGACCACTGGCTCCTCTCTCCCCCATGACTACCAGGACCACTGGCTCCTCTCTTCCCTGACTACCATGACCACTGGCTCCTCTCTCCCCTGACTACCAGGACCACTGGCTCCTTTCCCCCCCTGACTACCATGACCACTGGCTCCTTTCCCCCCCTGACTACCAGGACCACTGGCTCCTCTCCCCCCTGACTACCAGGACCACTGGCTCCTTCCCCCCCCTGACTACCATGACCACTGGCTCCTTTCCCCCCCTGACTACCATGACCACTGGCTCCTCTCCCCCCTGACTACCAGGACCACTGGCTCCTTCCCCCCCTGACTACCATGACCACTGGCTCCTTTCCCCCCCTGACTACCAGGACCAGTGGCTCCTCTCTCCCCCCTGACTACCATGACCAGTGGCTCCTCTCTCCCCCCTGACTACCAGGACCACTGGCTCCTCTCCCCCCTGACTACCATGACCACTGGCTTCTCTCCCCCCTGACTACCATGACCACTGGCTCCTCTCTCCCCCCTGACTACCATGACCAGTGTCTCCTCTCCCCCCTGACTACCAGGACCACTGGCTTCTCTCCCCCCTGACTACCATGACCACTGGCTCCTCTCCCCCCTGACTACCATGACCACTGGCTCCTCTCCCCCCTGACTACCAGGACCATTGGCTTCTCTCCCCCCTGACTACCATGACCACTGGCTCCTCTCTCCCCCCTGACTACCATGACCAGTGGATCCTCTCTCCCCCCTGACTACCAGGACCACTGGCTCCTCTCCCCCCTGACTACAATGACCACTGGCTTCTCTCCCCCCTGACTAACAGGACCAGTGGCTCCTCTCTCCCCCCTGACTACCATGACCACTGGCTTCTCTCCCCCCCTGACTACCATGACCACTGGCTCCTCTCTCCCCCCTGACTACCATGACCACTGGCTCCTCTCTCCCCCTGACTACCAGGACCACTGGCTTCTCTCCCCCCTGACTACCATAAAAACTGGCTTCTCCCCCCCCCCCCTGACTACCAGGACCACTGGCGTCTCTCCCCCCTGACTACCATGACCACTGGCATCTCTCCCCCCCTTGACTACCATGACCACTGGCTTCTCTCCCCCCCTGACTACCAGGACCAGTGGCTCCTCTCTCTCCCCTGACTACCATGACCACTGGCTTCTCTCCCCCCCTGACTACCATGACCACTGGCTCCTCTCTCCCCCCTGACTACCATGACCACTGGCTCCTCTCTCCCCCTGACTACCATGACCACTGGCTCCTCTCTCCCCCCTGACTACCATGACCACTGGCTCCTCTCTCCCCCCTGACTACCATGACCAGTGGCTTCTCTCCCCCCCTGACTACCATGACCACTGGCTCCTCTCTCCCCCCTGACTACCAGGACCACTGGCTTCTCTCCCCCCCTGACTACCATGACCACTGGCTCCTCTCTCCCCCCTGACTACCATGACCAGTGGCTCCTCTCCCCCCTGACTACCAGGACCACTGGCTCCTCTCCCTCCCTGACTACCAGGACCACTGGCTCCTCTCCCCCCTGACTACCAGGACCACTGGCTCCTCTCCCCCCTGACTGCCAGGACCACTGGCTCCTCTCCCCCCTGACTACCAGGACCACTGGCTTCTCTCCCCCCTGACAACCAGGACCAGTGGCTCCTCTCTCCCCCCTGACTACCATGACCAGTGGCTTCTCTCCCCCCCTGACTACCATGACCACTGGCTTCTCTCCCCCCCTGACTACCATGACCAGTGGCTTCTCTCCCCCCCCTGACTACCAGGACCACTGGCTCCTCTCTCCCCCCTGACTACCAGGACCACTGGCTCCTCCTCCCCCTGACTACCAGGACCACTGGCTCCTCTCCCCCCCTGACTACCAGGACCACTGGCTCCTCTCTCCCCCTGACTACCATGACCACTGGCTTCTCTCCCCCCCTGACTACCAGGACCAGTGGCTCCTCTCTCCCCCCTGACTACCAGGACCACTGGCTTCTCTCCCCCCCTGACTACCATGACCACTGGCTCCTCTCTCCCCCTGACTACCATGACCACTGGCTCCTCTCTCCCCCCTGACTACCAGGACCACTGGCTTCTCTCCCCCCCTGACTACCAGGACCAGTGGCTCCTCTCCCCCCTGACTACCATGACCACTGGCTCCTCTCTCCCCCCTGACTACCAGGACCACTGGCTTCTCTCCCCCCCTGACTACCATGACCACTGGCTCCTCTCCCCCCTGACTACCATGACCAGTGGCTTCTCTCCCCCCCTGACTACCATGACCAGTGGCTTCTCTCCCCCCCTGACTACCAGGACCACTGGCTTCTCTCCCCCCCTGACTACCAGGACCACTGGCTTCTCTCTCCCCTGACTACCATGACCACTGGCTCCTCTCTCCCCCCTGACTACCAGGACCACTGGCTCCTCTCCCCCCCTGACTACCAGGACCACTGGCGCCTCTCTCCCCTGACTACCATGACCACTGGCTCCTCTCTCCCCCCTGACTACCATGACCACTGGCTCCTCTCCCCCCTGACTACCAGGACCACTGGCTCCTCTCTCCCCCCTGACTACCAGGATGACTGGCTCCTCTCCCCCCTGACTACCATGACCACTCGCTCCTCTCTCCCCTGACTACCAGGACCACTGGCTCCTCTCTCCTCCCTGACTACCAAGACCACTGGCTCCTCTCTCCCCCCTGACTACCAGGATGACTGGCTCCTCTCCCCCCCTGACTACCATGACCACTCGCTCCTCTCCCCCCTGACTACCAGGACCACTGGCTTCTCTTCCCCCCTGACTACCATGACCACTGGCTCCTCTCTCCCCCCTGACTACCAGGACCATTGGCTTCTCTCCCCCCTGAATACCATGACCACTGGCTCCTCTCTCCCCTGACTACCAGGACCACTGGCTCCTCTCTCCCCCTTGACTACCAGGACCACTGGCTCCTCTCTCCCCCCTGACTACCAGGACCACTGGCTTCTCTCTCCCCCCTGACTACCAGGACCACTGGCTTCTCTCTCCCCCCTGACAACCAGGACCACTGGCTTCTCTCCCCCCTGACTACCAGGACCACTGGCTCCTCTCCCCCCCTGACTACCAGGACCACTGGCTCCTCTCCCCCCCTGACTACCATGACCACTGGCTCCTCTCCCCCCTGAATACCATGACCACTGGCTCCTCTCTCCCCTGACTACCAGGACCACTGGCTCCTCTCCCCCCTGACTACCAGGACCACTGGCTCCTCTCTCCCCCCTGACTACCATGACCACTGGCTTCTCTCCCCCCTGACTACCAAAACCACTGGCTCCTCTCCCCCCCTGACTACCAGGACCACTGGCTCCTCTCTCCCCCCTGACTACCATGACCACTGGCTTCTCTCCCCCCTGACTACCATGACCACTGGCTCCTCTCCCCCCTGACTACCAGGACCACTGGCTTCTCTCCCCCCTTGACTACCATGACCACTGGCTCCTCTCCCCCCTGACTACCATGACCACTGGCTCCTCTCCCCCCTGACTACCATGACCACTGGCTTCTCTCCCCCCCTGACTACCAGGACCAGTGGCTCCTCTCTCTCCCCTGACTACCATGACCACTGGCTTCTCTCCCCCCCTGACTACCATGACCACTGGCTCCTCTCTCCCCCCTGACTACCATGACCAGTGGCTTCTCTCCCCCCCTGACTACCATGACCACTGGCTCCTCTCTCCCCCCTGACTAGCATGACCACTGGCTCCTCTCTCCCCCTGACTACCAGGACCACTGGCTCCTCTCCCCCTGACTACCATGACCACTGGCTCCTCTCCCCCCTGACTACCATGACCAGTGGCTCCTCTCCCCCCTGACTACCAGGACCACTGGCTCCTCTCTCCCCCTGACTACCATGACCACTGGCTTCTCTCCCCCCTGACTACCAGGACCACTGGCTCCTCTCCCCCCTGACTACCACGACCACTGGCTCCTCTCCCCCCTGACTACCAGGACCACTGGCTCCTCTCTCCCCCCTGACTACCAGGACCACTGGCTCCTCTCCCCCCTGACTACCAGGACCACTGGCTCCTCTCCCCCCTGACTACCATGACCACTGGCTCCTCTCCCCCCCTGACTACCATGACCACTGGCTCCTCTCTCCCCTGACTACCAGGACCACTGGCTCCTCTCTCCCCCCTGACTACCAGGACCACTGGCTCCTCTCCCCCCCCTGACTACCATGACCACTGGCTCCTCTCCCCCCTGACTACCAGGACCACTGGCTTCTCTCTCCCCCCTGACTACCAGGACCACTGGCTCCTCTCCCCCCTGACTACAAGGACCACTGGCTCCTCTCTCCCCCATGACTACCAGGACCACTGGCTCCTCTCTTCCCTGACTACCATGACCACTGGCTCCTCTCTCCCCTGACTACCAGGACCACTGGCTCCTTTCCCCCCCTGACTACCATGACCACTGGCTCCTTTCCCCCCCTGACTACCAGGACCACTGGCTCCTCTCCCCCCTGACTACCAGGACCACTGGCTCCTTCCCCCCCCTGACTACCATGACCACTGGCTCCTTTCCCCCCCTGACTACCATGACCACTGGCTCCTCTCCCCCCTGACTACCAGGACCACTGGCTCCTTCCCCCCCTGACTACCATGACCACTGGCTCCTTTCCCCCCCTGACTACCAGGACCAGTGGCTCCTCTCTCCCCCCTGACTACCATGACCAGTGGCTCCTCTCTCCCCCCTGACTACCAGGACCACTGGCTCCTCTCCCCCCTGACTACCATGACCACTGGCTTCTCTCCCCCCTGACTACCATGACCACTGGCTCCTCTCTCCCCCCTGACTACCATGACCAGTGTCTCCTCTCCCCCCTGACTACCAGGACCACTGGCTTCTCTCCCCCCTGACTACCATGACCACTGGCTCCTCTCCCCCCTGACTACCATGACCACTGGCTCCTCTCCCCCCTGACTACCAGGACCATTGGCTTCTCTCCCCCCTGACTACCATGACCACTGGCTCCTCTCTCCCCCCTGACTACCATGACCAGTGGATCCTCTCTCCCCCCTGACTACCAGGACCACTGGCTCCTCTCCCCCCTGACTACAATGACCACTGGCTTCTCTCCCCCCTGACTACCAGGACCAGTGGCTCCTCTCTCCCCCCTGACTACCATGACCACTGGCTTCTCTCCCCCCCTGACTACCATGACCACTGGCTCCTCTCTCCCCCCTGACTACCATGACCACTGGCTCCTCTCTCCCCCTGACTACCAGGACCACTGGCTTCTCTCCCCCCTGACTACCATAAAAACTGGCTTCTCCCCCCCCCCCCTGACTACCAGGACCACTGGCGTCTCTCCCCCCTGACTACCATGACCACTGGCTCCTCTCTCCCCCTGACTACCAGGACCACTGGCTTCTCTCCCCCCTGACTACCATAAAAACTGGCTTCTCCCCCCCCCCCCCTGACTACCAGGACCACTGGCGTCTCTCCCCCCTGACTACCATGACCACTGGCATCTCTCCCCCCCTTGACTACCATGACCACTGGCTTCTCTCCCCCCCTGACTACCAGGACCAGTGGCTCCTCTCTCTCCCCTGACTACCATGACCACTGGCTTCTCTCCCCCCCTGACTACCATGACCACTGGCTCCTCTCTCCCCCCTGACTACCATGACCACTGGCTCCTCTCTCCCCCTGACTACATTTACACTGGCTCCTCTCTCCCCCCTGACTACCATGACCAGTGGCTTCTCTCCCCCCCTGACTACCATGACCACTGGCTCCTCTCTCCCCCCTGACTACCATGACCACTGGCTCCTCTCTCCCCCCTGACTACCATGACCAGTGGCTTCTCTCCCCCCCCTGACTACCATGACCACTGGCTCCTCTCTCCCCCCTGACTACCAGGACCACTGGCTTCTCTCCCCCCCTGACTACCATGACCACTGGCTCCTCTCTCCCCCCTGACTACCATGACCAGTGGCTCCTCTCCCCCCTGACTACCAGGACCACTGGCTCCTCTCCCTCCCTGACTACCAGGACCACTGGCTCCTCTCCCCCCTGACTACCAGGACCACTGGCTCCTCTCCCCCCTGACTGCCAGGACCACTGGCTCCTCTCCCCCCTGACTACCAGGACCACTGGCTTCTCTCCCCCCTGACAACCAGGACCAGTGGCTCCTCTCTCCCCCCTGACTACCATGACCAGTGGCTTCTCTCCCCCCCTGACTACCATGACCACTGGCTTCTCTCCCCCCCTGACTACCATGACCAGTGGCTTCTCTCCCCCCCTGACTACCAGGACCACTGGCTCCTCTCTCCCCCCTGACTACCAGGACCACTGGCTCCTCCTCCCCCTGACTACCAGGACCACTGGCTCCTCTCCCCCCCTGACTACCAGGACCACTGGCTCCTCTCTCCCCCTGACTACCATGACCACTGGCTTCTCTCCCCCCCCTGACTACCAGGACCAGTGGCTCCTCTCTCCCCCCTGACTACCAGGACCACTGGCTTCTCTCCCCCCCTGACTACCATGACCACTGGCTCCTCTCTCCCCCTGACTACCATGACCACTGGCTCCTCTCTCCCCCCTGACTACCAGGACCACTGGCTTCTCTCCCCCCCTGACTACCAGGACCACTGGCTTCTCTCCCCCCCTGACTACCATGACCACTGGCTCCTCTCCCCCCTGACTACCATGACCAGTGGCTTCTCTCCCCCCCTGACTACCATGACCAGTGGCTTCTCTCCCCCCTGACTACCATGACCACTGGCTCCTCTCTCCCCCCTGACTACCATAACCACTGGCTTCTCTCCCCCCTGACTACCAGGACCACTGGCTTCTCCCCCCCCCCTGACTACCATGACCAGTGGCTTCTCTCCCCCCCTGACTACCATGACCAGTGGCTCCTCTCTCCCCCCTGACTACCAGGACCACTGGCTCCTCTCTCCCCCCTGACTACCATAACCACTGGCTTCTCTCCCCCCTGACTACCAGGACCACTGGCTTCTCCCCCCCCCCCCCTGACTACCATGACCACTGGCTCCTCTCTCCCCCCTGACTACCATGACCAGTGTCTCCTCTCCCCCCTGACTACCAGGACCACTGGCTTCTCTCCCCCCTGACTACCATGACCACTGGCTCCTCTCCCCCCTGACTACCATGACCACTGGCTCCTCTCCCCCCTGACTACCAGGACCATTGGCTTCTCTCCCCCCTGACTACCATGACCACTGGCTCCTCTCTCCCCCCTGACTACCATGACCAGTGGATCCTCTCTCCCCCCTGACTACCAGGACCACTGGCTCCTCTCCCCCCTGACTACAATGACCACTGGCTTCTCTCCCCCCTGACTACCAGGACCAGTGGCTCCTCTCTCCCCCCTGACTACCATGACCACTGGCTTCTCTCCCCCCCTGACTACCATGACCACTGGCTCCTCTCTCCCCCCTGACTACCATGACCACTGGCTCCTCTCTCCCCCTGACTACCAGGACCACTGGCTTCTCTCCCCCCTGACTACCATAAAAACTGGCTTCTCCCCCCCCCCCCTGACTACCAGGACCACTGGCGTCTCTCCCCCCTGACTACCATGACCACTGGCATCTCTCCCCCCTTGACTACCATGACCACTGGCTTCTCTCCCCCCTGACTACCAGGACCAGTGGCTCCTCTCTCTCCCCTGACTACCATGACCACTGGCTTCTCTCCCCCCCTGACTACCATGACCACTGGCTCCTCTCTCCCCCCTGACTACCATGACCACTGGCTCCTCTCTCCCCCTGACTACCATGACCACTGGCTCCTCTCTCCCCCCTGACTACCATGACCACTGGCTCCTCTCTCCCCCCTGACTACCATGACCAGTGGCTTCTCTCCCCCCCCTGACTACCATGACCAGTGGCTTCTCTCCCCCCCTGACTACCATGACCACTGGCTCCTCTCTCCCCCCTGACTACCAGGACCACTGGCTTCTCTCCCCCCCTGACTACCATGACCACTGGCTCCTCTCTCCCCCCTGACTACCATGACCAGTGGCTCCTCTCCCCCCTGACTACCAGGACCACTGGCTCCTCTCCCTCCCTGACTACCAGGACCACTGGCTCCTCTCCCCCCTGACTACCAGGACCACTGGCTCCTCTCCCCCCTGACTACCAGGACCACTGGCTCCTCTCCCCCCTGACTTCCAGGACCACTGGCTCCTCTCCCCCCTGACTACCAGGACCACTGGCTTCTCTCCCCCCTGACAACCAGGACCAGTGGCTCCTCTCTCCCCCCTGACTACCATGACCAGTGGCTTCTCTCCCCCCCTGACTACCATGACCACTGGCTTCTCTCCCCCCCTGACTACCATGACCAGTGGCTTCTCTCCCCCCCTGACTACCAGGACCACTGGCTCCTCTCTCCCCCCTGACTACCAGGACCACTGGCTCCTCCTCCCCCTGACTACCAGGACCACTGGCTCCTCTCCCCCCCTGACTACCAGGACCACTGGCTCCTCTCTCCCCCTGACTACCATGACCACTGGCTTCTCTCCCCCCCCTGACTACCAGGACCAGTGGCTCCTCTCTCCCCCCTGACTACCAGGACCACTGGCTTCTCTCCCCCCCTGACTACCATGACCACTGGCTCCTCTCTCCCCCTGACTACCATGACCACTGGCTCCTCTCTCCCCCCTGACTACCAGGACCACTGGCTTCTCTCCCCCCCTGACTACCAGGACCAGTGGCTCCTCTCCCCCCTGACTACCATGACCACTGGCTCCTCTCTCCCCCCTGACTACCAGGACCACTGGCTTCTCTCCCCCCCTGACTACCATGACCACTGGCTCCTCTCCCCCCTGACTACCATGACCAGTGGCTTCTCTCCCCCCTGACTACCATGACCAGTGGCTTCTCTCCCCCCCTGACTACCAGGACCACTGGCTTCTCTCCCCCCCTGACTACCAGGACCACTGGCTTCTCTCCCCCCCCTGACTACCATGACCACTGGCTCCTCTCTCCCCCCCCCCTGACTACCATGACCAGTGGCTCCTCTCTCCCCCCTGACTACCAGGACCACTGGCTTCTCTCCCCCCCTGACTACCAGGACCACTGGCTCCTCTCCCCCCTGACTACCATGACCACTGGCTCCTCTCCCCCCTGACTACCAGGACCACTGGCTCCTCTCCCCCCTGACTACCATGACCACTGGCTCCTTTCCCCCCCTGACTACCATGACCAGTGGCTCCTCTCTCCCCCCTGACTACCAGGACCACTGGCTTCTCCCCCCTGACTACCATGACCACTGGCTCCTCTCGCCCCCCTGACTACCAGGACCAGTGGCTCCTCTCTCCCCCCTGACTACCATGACCAGTGGCTTCTCTCCCCCCCTGACTACCATGACCAGTGGCTCCTCTCTCCCCCCTGACTACCAGGACCACTGGCTCCTCTCTCCCCCCTGACTACCATAACCACTGGCTTCTCTCCCCCCTGACTACCAGGACCACTGGCTTCTCCCCCCCCCCCCCCTGACTACCAGGACCACTGGCTTCTCCCCCCCCCCCCCTGACTACCATGACCACTGGCTCCTCTCCCCCCTGACTACCATGACGACTGGCTCCTCTCTCCCCCCTGACTACCAGGACCACTGGCTTCTCTCCCCCCCTGACTACCATGACCACTGGCTCCTCTCCCCCCTGACTACCATGACCACTGGCTCCTCTCTCCCCCCTGACTACCATGACCACTGGCTTCTCTCCCCCCTGACTACCAGGACCACTGGCTTCTCTCCCCCCCCCCCCCCTGACTACCAGGACCACTGGCATCTCCCCCCCCCTGACTACCATGACCACTGGCTCCTCTCCCCCCTGACTACCATGACGACTGGCTCCTCTCTCCCCCCTGACTACCAGGACCACTGGCTTCTCCCCCCCCCTGACTACCATGACCACTGGCTCCTCTCCCCCCTGACTACCATGACCACTGGCTCCTCTCCCCCCTGACTACCATGACCACTGGCTCCTCTCTCCCCCCTGACTACCAGGACCACTGGCTTCTCTCCCCCCCTGACTACCATGACCAGTGGCTCCTCTCTCCCCCCTGACTACCAGGACCACTGGCTTCTCTCCCCCCTCTGACTACCATGACCACTGGCTCCTCTCCCCCCTGACTACCAGGACCACTGGCTTCTCTCCCCCCCTGACTACCATGACCACTGGCTCCTCTCTCCCCTGACTACCAGGACCACTGGCTCCTCTCCCCCCTGACTACCAGGACCACTGGCTCCCCTCTCCCCCCTGACTACCAGGACCACTGGCTTCTCTCCCCCCCTGACTACCATGACCACTGGCTTCTCCCCCCCCCCCCTGACTACCATGACCACTGGCTCCCCTCTCCCCCCTGACTACCAGGACCACTGGCTCCTCTCCCCCCTGATTACCAGGACCACTGGCTTCTCTCCCCCCCTGACTACCATGACCACTGGCTTCTCCCCCCCCCCCTGACTACCATGACCACTGGCTCCTCTCTCCCCCCTGACTACCAGGACCACTGGCTTCTCTCCCCCCCCTGACTACCATGACCACTGGCTTCTCTCCCCCCCCTGACTACCAGGACCACTGGCTCCTCTCTCCCCCTGACTACCAGGACCACTGGCTTCTCTCCCCCCCCTGACTACCATGACCACTGGCTCCTCTCTCCCCCCTGACTACCATGACCACTGGCTCATCTCCCCCCTGACTACCAGGACCACTGGCTCCTCTCCCCCCCTGACTACCATGACCAGTGGCTCCTCTCTCCCCCCTGACTACCAGGACCACTGGCTTCTCTCTCCCCCCTGACTACCAGGACCACTGGCTCCTCTCCCCCCCTGACTACCAGGACCACTGGCTCCTCTCTCCCCCCTGACTACCATGACCACTGGTTAGATCTGTCCAGTGTAGATCAGGTCATTACCCACTGCGCCCCAGGTTAGATCTATCCAGTGTAGATCAGGTCATTACCCACAGAGCCCCAGGTTAGATCTGTCCAGTGTAGATCAGGTCATTACCCACAGAGCCCCAGGTTAGATCTGTCCATTGTAGATCAGGTCATTACCCACAGAGCCCCAGGTTAGATCTGTCCATTGTAGATCAGGTCATTACCCACAGAGCCCCAGGTTAGATCTGTCCAGTGTAGATCAGGTCATTACCCACAGAGCCCCAGGTTAGATCTGTCCAGTGTAGATCAGGTCATTACCCACAGAGCCCCAGGTTAGATCTGTCCAGTGTAGATCAGGTCATTACCCACAGAGCCCCAGGTTAGATCTGTCCAGTGTAGATCAGGTCATTATCCACAGAGCCCCAGGTTAGATCTGTCCAGTGTAGATCAGGTCATTACCCACAGAGCCCCAGGTTAGATCTGTCCAGTGTAGATCAGGTCATTACCCACAGAGCCCCAGGTTAGATCTGTCCAGTGTAGATCAGGTCATTACCCACAGAGCCCCAGGTTAGATCTGTTCAGTGTAGATCAGGTCATTACCCACAGAGCCCCAGGTTAGATCTGTCCAGTGTAGATCAGGTCATTACCCACAGAGCCCCAGGTTAGATCTGTCCAGTGTAGATCAGGTCATTACCCACAGAGCCCCAGGTTAGATCTGTCCAGTGTAGATCAGGTCATTACCCACAGAGCCCCAGGTTAGATCTGTCCAGTGTAGATCAGGTCATTACCCACAGAGCCCCAGGTTAGATCTGTCCAGTGTAGATCAGGTCATTACCCACAGAGCCCCAGGTTAGATCTGTCCAGTGTAGATCAGGTCATTACCCACAGAGCCCCAGGTTAGATCTGTCCAGTGTAGATCAGGTCATTACCCACAGAGCCCCAGGTTAGATCTGTCCAGTGTAGATCAGGTCATTACCCACAGAGCCCCAGGTTAGATCTGTCCAGTGTAGATCAGGTCATTACCCACAGAGCCCCAGGTTAGATCTGTCCAGTGTAGATCAGGTCATTACCCACAGAGCCCCATGTTAGATCTGTCCAGTGTAGATCAGGTCATTACCCACAGAGCCCCAGGTTAGATCTGTCCAGTGTAGATCAGGTCATTACCCACAGAGCCCCAGGTTAGATCTGTCCAGTGTAGATCAGGTCATTACCCACAGAGCCCCAGGTTAGATCTGTCCAGTGTAGATCAGGTCATTACCTACAGAGCCCCAGGTTAGATCTGTCCAGTGTAGATCAGGTCATTACCCACAGAGCCCCAGGTTAGATCTGTCCAGTGTAGATCAGGTCATTACCCACATAGCCCCAGGTTAGATCTGTACAGTGTAGATCAGGTCATTACCAACAGAGCCCCAGGTTAGATCTGTCCAGTGTAGATCAGGTCATTACCCACAGAGCCCCAGGTTAGATCTGTCCAGTGTAGACCAGGTCATTACCCACAGAGCCTCAGGTTAGATCTGTTCAGTGTAGATCAGGTCATTACCCACAGAGCCCCAGGTTAGATCTGTCCAGTGTAGATCAGGTCATTACCCACAGAGCCCCAGGTTAGATCTGTCCAGTGTAGATCAGGTCATTACCCACAGAGCCCCAGGTTAGATCTGTCCAGTGTAGATCAGGTCATTACCCACAGAGCCCCAGGTTAGATCTGTCCAGTGTAGATCAGGTCATTACCCACAGAGCCCCATGTTAGATCTGTCCAGTGTAGATCAGGTCATTACCCACAGAGCCCCAGGTTAGATCTGTCCAGTGTAGATCAGGTCATTACCCACAGAGCCTCAGGTTAGATCTGTCCAGTGTAGATCAGGTCATTACCCACAGAGCCCCAGGTTAGATCTGTCCAGTGTAGATCAGGTCATTACCCACAGAGCCCCAGGTTAGATATGTCCAGTGTAGATCAGGTCATTACCCACAGAGCCCCAGGTTAGATCTGTCCAGTGTAGATCAGGTCATTACCCACAGAGCCCCAGGTTAGATCTGTCCAGTGTAGATCAGGTCATTACCCACAGAGCCCCAGGTTAGATCTGTCCAGTGTAGATCAGGTCATTACCCACAGAGCCCCAGGTTAGATCTGTCCAGTGTAGATCAGGTCATTACCCACAGAGCCCCAGGTTAGATCTGTCCAGTGTAGATCAGGTCATTACCCACAGAGCCCCAGGTTAGATCTGTCCAGTGTAGATCAGGTCATTACCCACAGAGCCCCATGTTAGATCTGTCCAGTGTAGATCAGGTCATTACCCACAGAGCCCCAGGTTAGATCTGTCCAGTGTAGATCAGGTCATTACCCACATAGCCCCAGGTTAGATCTGTACAGTGTAGATCAGGTCATTACCAACAGAGCCCCAGGTTAGATCTGTCCAGTGTAGATCAGGTCATTACCCACAGAGCCCCAGGTTAGATCTGTCCAGTGTAGATCAGGTCATTACCCACAGAGCCCCAGGTTAGATCTGTCCAGTGTAGATCAGGTCATTACCCACAGAGCCCCAGGTTAGATCTGTCCAGTGTAGATCAGGTCATTACCCACAGAGCCCCAGGTTAGATCTGTCCAGTGTAGATCAGGTCATTACCCACAGAGCCCCAGGTTAGATCTGTCCAGTGTAGATCAGGTCATTACCCACAGAGCCCCAGGTTAGATCTGTCCAGTGTAGATCAGGTCATTACCCACAGAGCCCCAGGTTAGATCTGTCCAGTGTAGATCAGGTCATTACCCACAGAGCCCCAGGTTAGATCTGTCCAGTGTAGATCAGGTCATTACCCACAGAGCCCCAGGTTAGATCTGTCCAGTGTAGATCAGGTCATTACCCACAGAGCCCCAGGTTAGATCTGTCCAGTGTAGATCAGGTCATTACCCACAGAGCCCCAGGTTAGATCTGTCCAGTGTAGATCAGGTCATTACCCACAGAGCCCCAGGTTAGATCTGTCCAGTGTAGATCAGGTCATTACCCACAGAGCCTGGCAATAGATAGAATACAAGTATTTTGGTTAAAGCATTTTCAATTCCTCTTTATTGTCTTAGTAATCAAAACGTTTTACTTCCTCTTTGTATTGTTTCAGTCATCATGTGTGTAATACAGGAAGTTATCTCTGTGTTTGTAGCCATCTGCTTTCTTTCTTCCAGGGAGTGCGGAGCAGAGACATTCGTCAACTTTGCTTCGTTTGAGAGAGACGGCAAACTGCCCTACAACTGGTAGGAATTACCACGTCTCTACCCTGAACCAGAAACCACGTCTCTACCCTGAACCAGAAACCCCAAACAACACGTCTGCTGTCCTCAGTCAACCAGACTATCTGAATGTTCCAATCCATTCATCTAATCGAACTACCAGACCAGGGAGAGAGAGGCAACAACTCTGTTTAACACTGGCTAGAGTTAGTAGGAATAACCTCTAATCCAACTACCAGACCAGGGAGAGAGAGAGAGACTACAACTCTGTTTAACACTGGCTAGAGTTAGTAGGAATAACCTCTAATCCAACTACCAGACCAGGGAGAGAGAGGCTACAACTCTGTTTAACACTGGCTAGAGTTAGTAGGAATAACCTCTAATCCAACTGTCAGACCAGGGAGAGAGAGACTACAACTCTGTTTAACACTGGCTAGAGTTAGTAGGAATAACCTCTAATCCAACTACCAGACCAGGGAGAGAGAGACTACAACTCTGTTTAACACTGGCTAGAGTTAGTAGGAATAACCTCTAATCCAACTACCAGACCAGGGAGAGAGAGAGAGACTACAACTCTGTTTAACACTGGCTAGAGTTAGTAGGAATAACCTCTAATCCAACTGTCAGACCAGGGAGAGAGAGACTACAACTCTGTTTAACACTGGCTAGAGTTAGTAGGAATAACCTCTAATCCAACTATCAGACCAGGGAGAGAGAGAGAGACTACAACTCTGTTTAACACTGGTTAGAGTTAGTAGGAATAACCTCTAATCCAACTACCAGACCAGGGAGAGAGAGACTACAACTCTGTTTAACACTGGCTAGAGTTAGTAGGAATAACCTCTAATCCAACTACCAGACCAGGGAGAGAGAGACTACAACTCTGTTTAACACTGGCTAGAGTTAGTAGGAATAACCTCTAATCCAACTATCAGACCAGGGAGAGAGAGAGAGACTACAACTCTGTTTAACACTGGTTAGAGTTAGTAGGAATAACCTCTAATCCAACTGTCAGACCAGGGAGAGAGAGAGAGGCTACAACTCTGTTTAACACTGGCTAGAGTTAGTAGGAATAACCTCTAATCCAACTGTCAGACCAGGGAGAGAGAGAGAGAGGCTACAACTCTGTTTAACACTGGTTAGAGTTAGTAGGAATAACCTCTAATCCAACTACCAGACCAGGGAGAGAGAGAGACTACAACTCTGTTTAACACTGGTTAGAGTTAGTA
>NC_092096.1:4532946-4685446 GCF_045679555.1 Salvelinus alpinus | reverse complement strand
TGCATCCCACCACCACCCTGCATCCCACTGCTGGCTTTAACCAGCAGCATACCACCCTGCATACCGCTGCTGTCTTTAACCAGCATCATACCACCCTGCATCCCACTGCTGTCTTTAACCAGCATCATACCACCCTGCATCCCACTGCTGTCTTTAACCAGCAGCATACCACCCTGCATCCCACTGCTGTCTTTAACCAGCATCATACCACCCTGCATCCCACTGCTGGCTTTAACCAGCATCATACCACCCTGCATCCCACTGCTGGCTTTAACCAGCAGCATACCACCCTGCATCCCACTGCTGGCTTTAACCAGCAGCATACCATCCTGCACCCCACTGCTGTCTTTAACCAGCAGCATACCACCCTGCACCCCACTGCTGGCTTTAACCAGCATCATACCACCCTGCACCCCACTGCTGGCTTTAACCAGCAGCATACCACCCTGCACCCCACTGCTGGCTTTAACCAGCATCATACCACCCTGCATCCCACTGCTGTCTTTAACCAGCATCATACCACCCTGCACCCCACTGCTGGTTTTAACCAGCATCATACCACCCTGCACCCCACTGCTGGCTTTAACCAGCAGCATACCACCCTGCACCCCACTGCTGGCTTTAACCAGCAGCATACCACCCTGCACCCCACTGCTGGTTTTAACCAGCATCATACCACCCTGCACCCCACTGCTGTCTATAACCAGCAGCATACCACCCTGCACCCCACTGCTGGCTTTAACCAGCAGCATACCACCCTGCACCCCACTGCTGGTTTTAATCAGCATCATACCACCCTGCACCCCACTGCTGGCTTTAACCAGCAGCATACCACGCTGCACCCCACTGCTGGTTTTAACCAGCATCATACCACCCTGCACCCCACTGCTGTCTATAACCAGCAGCATACCACCCTGCACCCCACTGCTGGCTTTAACCAGCAGCATACCACCCTGCACCCCACTGCTGGTTTTAACCAGCATCATACCACCCTGCACCCCACTGCTGGCTTTAACCAGCAGCATACCACCCTGCACCCCACTGCTGTCTATAACCAGCAGCATACCACCCTGCACCCCACTGCTGGCTTTAACCAGCAGCATACCACCCTGCACCCCACTGCTGGTTTTAACCAGCATCATACCACCCTGCACCCCACTGCTGGCTTTAACCAGCAGCATACCACCCTGCATCCCACCACCACCCTGCACCCCACTGCTGGCTTTAACCAGCAGCATACCACCCTGCATCCCACTGCTGGCTTTAACCAGCAGCATACCACCCTGCATCCCACTGCTGGCTTTAACCAGCAGCATACCACCCTGCATCCCACTGCTGGCTTTAACCAGCAGCATACCACCCTGCATCCCACTGCTGGCTTTAACCAGCAGCATACCACCCTGCATACCGCTGCTTTCTTTAACCAGCAGCATACCACCCTGCATCCCACCACCACCCTGCATCCCACTGCTGGCTTTAACCAGCAGCATACCACCCTGCATACCGCTGCTGTCTTTAACCAGCATCATACCACCCTGCATCCCACTGCTGTCTTTAACCAGCATCATACCACCCTGCATCCCACTGCTGTCTTTAACCAGCAGCATACCACCCTGCATCCCACTGCTGGCTTTAACCAGCATCATACCATCCTGCATCCCACTGCTGGCTTTAACCAGCATCATACCACCCTGCATCCCACTGCTGGCTTTAACCAGCAGCATACCACCCTGCATCCCACTGCTGGCTTTAACCAGCAGCATACCATCCTGCACCCCACTGCTGTCTTTAACCAGCAGCATACCACCCTGCACCCCACTGCTGGCTTTAACCAGCATCATACCACCCTGCATCCCACTGCTGGCTTTAACCAGCAGCATACCACCCTGCACCCCACTGCTGGCTTTAACCAGCATCATACCACCCTGCATCCCACTGCTGTCTTTAACCAGCATCATACCACCCTGCACCCCACTGCTGGTTTTAACCAGCATCATACCACCCTGCACCCCACTGCTGGCTTTAACCAGCAGCATACCACCCTGCACCCCACTGCTGGCTTTAACCAGCAGCATACCACCCTGCACCCCACTGCTGGTTTTAACCAGCATCATACCACCCTGCACCCCACTGCTGTCTATAACCAGCAGCATACCACCCTGCACCCCACTGCTGGCTTTAACCAGCAGCATACCACCCTGCACCCCACTGCTGGTTTTAATCAGCATCATACCACCCTGCACCCCACTGCTGGCTTTAACCAGCAGCATACCACCCTGCACCCCACTGCTGGTTTTAACCAGCATCATACCACCCTGCACCCCACTGCTGTCTATAACCAGCAGCATACCACCCTGCACCCCACTGCTGGCTTTAACCAGCAGCATACCACCCTGCACCCCACTGCTGCACCCCACTGCTGGCTTTAACCAGCAGCATACCACCCTGCACCCCACTGCTGTCTATAACCAGCAGCATACCACCCTGCACCCCACTGCTGGCTTTAACCAGCAGCATACCACCCTGCACCCCACTGCTGGTTTTAACCAGCATCATACCACCCTGCACCCCACTGCTGGCTTTAACCAGCAGCATACCACCCTGCATCCCACCACCACCCTGCACCCCACTGCTGGCTTTAACCAGCAGCATACCACCCTGCATCCCACTGCTGGCTTTAACCAGCATCATACCACCCTGCATCCCACTGCTGGCTTTAACCAGCATCATACCACCCTGCATCCCACTGCTGGCTTTAACCAGCAGCATACCACCCTGAATCCCACTGCTGGCTTTAACCAGCAGCATACCACCCTGCATCTTACTGCTGGCTTTAACCAGCAGCATACCACCCTGCATCCCACTGCTGGCTTTAACCAGCAGCATACCACCTTGCACCCCACTGCTGGCTTTAACCAGCATCATACCACCCTGCATCCCACTGCTGGCTTTAACCAGCAGCATACCACCCTGCATCCCACCACCACCCTGCACCCCACTGCTGGCTTTAACCAGCAGCATACCACCCTGCATCCCACTGCTGGCTATAACCAGCAGCATACCACCCTGCACCCCACTGCTGGCTTTAACCAGCAGCATATCACCCTGCATCCCACTGCTGGCTTTAACCAGCATCATACCACCCTGCATCCCACTGCTGGCTTTAACCAGCAGCATACCACCCTGCATCCCACCACCACCCTGCACCCCACTGCTGGCTTTAACCAGCAGCATACCACCCTGCATCCCATTGCTGGCTATAACCAGCAGCATACCACCCTGCACCCCACTGCTGGCTTTAACCAGCAGCATATCACCCTGCATCCCACTGCTGGCTTTAACCAGCATCATTCCACCCTGCATCCCACTGCTGGCTTTAACCAGCAGCATACCACCCTGCATCCCACCACCACCCTGCACCCCACTGCTGGCTTTAACCAGCAGCATACCACCCTGCACCCCACTGCTGTCTTTAACCAGCATCATACCACCCTGCATCCCACTGCTGGCTTTAACCAGCAGCATACCACCCTGCACCCCACTGCTGGCTTTAACCAGCATCATACCACCCTGCACCCCACTGCTGGCTTTAACCAGCATCATACCACCCTGCACCCCACTGCTGGCTTTAACCAGCAGCATACCACCCTGCACCCCACTGCTGGCTTTAACCAGCAGCATACCACCCTGCACCCCACTGCTGTCTTTAACCAGCATCATACCACCCTGCATCCCACTGCTGGCTTTAACCAGCAGCATACCACCCTGCACCCCACTGCTGGCTTTAACCAGCAGCATACCACCCTGCACCCCACTGCTGGCTTTAACCAGCAGCATACCACCCTGCACCCCACTGCTGACTTTAACCAGCATCATACCACCCTGCACCCCACTGCTGTCTTTAACCAGCATCATACCACCCTGCGTCCCACTGCTGTCTTTAACCAGCAGCATACCACCCTGTACCCCACTGCTGTGTGTTGTGTTTCAGCCCTGTCCAGCTGGATGACTGTTCTGTGTGTTGTGTTTCAGCCCTGTCCAGCTGGATGACTGTTCTGTGTGTCTGTATTTCAGCCCTGTCCAGCTGGATGACTGTTCTGTGTGTTGTGTTTCAGCCCTGTCCAGCTGGATGACTGGTCTGTGTGTGTTGTGTTTCAGCCCTGTCCAGCTGGATGACTGTTCTGTGTGTTGTGTTTCAGCCCTGTCCAGCTGGATGACTGTTCTGTGTGTTGTGTTTCAGCCCTGTCCAGCTGGATGACTGTTCTGTGTGTTGTGTTTCAGCCCTGTCCAGCTGGATGACTGTTCTATGTGTTGTGTTTCAGCCCAGTCCAGCTGGATGACTGTTCTGTGTGTTGTGTTTCAGCCCAGTCCAGCTGGATGACTGTTCTGTGTGTGTTGTGTTTCAGCCCTGTCCAGCTGGATGACTGTTCTGTGTGTTGTGTTTCAGCCCTGTCCAGCTGGATGACTGTTCTGTGTGTTGTGTTTCAGCCCTGTCCAGCTGGATGACTGTTCTCTGTGTTGTGTTTCAGCCCTGTCCAGCTGGATGACTGTTCTGTGTGTTGTGTTTCAGCCCTGTCCAGCTGGATGACTGTTCTGTGTGTTGTGTTTCAGCCCTGTCCAGCTGGATGACTGTTCTGTGTGTTGTGTTTCAGCCCTGTCCAGCTGGATGACTGTTCTGTGTGTTGTGTTTCAGCCCTGTCCAGCTGGATGACTGTTCTGTGTGTTGTGTTTCAGCCCTGTCCAGCTGGATGACTGTTCTGTGTGTTGTGTTTCAGCCCTGTCCGGCTGGATGACTGTTCTGTGTGTGTTGTGTTTCAGCCCTGTCCAGCTGGATGACTGTTCTGTGTGTTGTGTTTCAGCCCTGTCCGGCTGGATGACTGTTCTGTGTGTTGTGTTTCAGCCCTGTCCAGCTGGATGACTGTTCTGTGTGTTGTGTTTCAGCCCTGTCCAGCTGGATGACTGTTCTGTGTGTTGTGTTTCAGCCCTGTCCAGCTGGATGACTGTTCTGTGTGTTGTGTTTCAGCTCTGTCCAGCTGGATGACTGTTCTGTGTGTTGTGTTTCAGCCCTGTCCAGCTGGATGACTGTTCTGTGTGTTGTGTTTCAGCTCTGTCCAGCTGGATGACTGTTCTGTGTGTTGTGTTTCAGCCCTGTCCAGCTGGATGACTTTGATGCGTACCTCAAAGACATGAGCAAAGACTCCGCCTACAAGTTCTCTCTGCAGTTTGAGGTAGTATTCTGATGACCTAATGATCCTGTTATACCTGGATTAGATATATGATCATGTTATACCTGGATTAGATATATGATCCTGTTATACCTGGATCATGTTATACCTGGATTAGATATATGATGATGTTATACCTGGATTAGATATATGATCATGTTATACCTGGATTAGATATATGATCATGTTATACCTGGATTAGATATATGATCATGTTATACCTGGATTAGATATATGATCATGTTATACCTGGATTAGATATATGATCCTGTTATACCTGGATCATGTTATACCTGGATTAGATATATGATGATGTTATACCTGGATTAGATATATGATCATGTTATACCTGGATTAGATATATGATCCTGTTATACCTGGATTAGATATATGATGCTGTTATACCTGGATCATGTTATACCTGGATTAGATATATGATGATGTTATACCTGGATTAGATATAGATATACCCTGCATACCACTGCTGGCTTGCTTCTGAAGCTAAGCAGGGTTGGTCCTGGTCAGTCAATGGATGGGAGACCAGGTGCTGCTGGAAGTGGTGTTGGAGGGCCAGTAGGAGGCACTCTTTCCTCTGGTCTAAACAAAAGATCCCAATGCCCCAGGGCAGTGATTGGGGACACTGCTCTGTGTAGGGTGCCGTCTTTCGGATGGGACGTTAAACGGGTGTCCTGACTCTCTGAGGTCATTAAAGATCCCATGGCACTTATCGTAAGAGTAGGGGTGTTAACCCCGGTGTCCTGGCTAAATTCCCAATCTGGCCCTCAACCATCACGGTCACCTAATAATCCCCAGTTTACAATTGGCTCATTCATCCCCCTCCTCTCCCCTGTAACTATTCCCCAGGTCGTTGCTGCAAATGAGAACGTGTTCTCAGTCAACTTACCTGGTAAAATAACGGTAAAATAAAAAAAATAAAAAAAATAAAATACCTGGATCATATTATACCTGGATTAGATTTATGATCATGTTATACCTGGATTAGATATATGATCATGTTATACCTGGATTAGATATATGATCATGTTATACCTGGATTAGATATATGATCACGTTATACCTGGATTAGATATATGATCATGTTATACCTGGATTAGATTTATGATCATGTTATACCTGGATTAGATATATGATCATGTTATACCTGGATCATGTTATACCTGGATTAGATATATGATCCTGTTATACATGGATTAGATTTTGTGTTTGAGTCGTCGCTCATGGCCTGTCATGTGTCTGTTATGTGTCTGTCATGTGTCTGCCATGTGTCTGCCATGTGTCTACCATGTTGTAGGAGCTGAAGAGCGTAGGTCTGGATCTTTCCCATGATGCAGCAGACCTGTTTATCAACAGACCCAAGAACCGCTACACCAACATCCTGCCATGTGAGTGACCGGGGAACTCTGTCTACCAATAGCAGACACTATGCCATGTATAACAGTATGATTTAACATGGTAGTTTATCTGTAGAAACAGACAGGAAACAGACACTATACCATATATAACAGTATGATTTAACATGGTAGTTTATCTGTAGAAACAGACAGGAAACAGACACTATACCATATATAACAGTATGATTTAACATGGTAGTTTATCTGTAGAAACAGACAGGAAACAGACACTATACCATGTATAACAGACAGGAAACAGACACTATGCCATATATAACAGACAGGAAACAGACACTATACCATATATAACAGTATGATTTAACATGGTAGTTTATCTGTAGAAACAGACAGGAAACAGACACTATACCATGTATAACAGACAGGAAACAGATAACTGATGAGTACTGAACAGAACCATGACTTTCCCCAGATGACTTCAGCAGAGTGAAGTTGATCTATTTACACAACGATGAGGGATCTGACTACATCAACGCCAACTACATACCAGTAAGTACCAGTACATACCAACTACATACCAGTAGGTACCAGTACATACCAACTACATACCAGTAAGTACCAGTACATACCAACTACATACCAGTAAGTACCAGTACATACCAACTACATACCAGTAAGTACCAGTACATACCAACTACATACCAGTAAGTACCAGTACATACCAACTACATACCAGTAAGTACCAGTACATACCAACTACATACCAGTAAGTACCAGTACATACCAACTACATACCAGTAAGTACCAGTACATACCAACTACATACCAGTAAGTACCAGTACATACCAACTACATACCAGTAAGTACCAGTACATACCAACTACATACCAGTAGGTACCAGTACATACCCTACATACCAATAAGTACCAGTACATACCAGCTACATACCAGTAAGTACCAGTACATACCAGCTACATACCAGTAAGTACCAGTACATACCAGCTACATACCAGTAAGTACCAGTACATACCAGCTACATACCAGTAAGTACCAGTACATACCCTACATACCAATAAGTACCAGTACATACCAACTACATACCAGTGCATACCAGTAGGTACCAGTACATACCAACTACATACCAGTGCATACCAGTAGGTACCAGTACATACCAACTACATACCAGTAAGTACCAGTACATACCAACTACATACCAGTAGGTACCAGTACATACCCTACATACCAATAAGTACCAGTACATACCAGCTACATACCAGTAAGTACCAGTACATACCAGCTACATACCAGTAAGTACCAGTACATACCAGCTACATACCAGTAAGTACCAGTACATACCAGCTACATACCAGTAAGTACCAGTACATACCCTACATACCAGTAAGTACCAGTACATACCAACTACATACCAGTGCATACCAGTAGGTACCAGTACATACCAACTACATACCAGTGCATACCAGTAGGTACCAGTACATACCAACTACATACCAGTAAGTACCAGTACATACCAACTACATACCAGTAGTACCAGTACATACCAGCTACATACCAGTAAGTACCACTACATACCAGCTACATACCAGTAAGTACCAGTACATACCAGTACATACCAGTAAGTACCAGTACATACCAACTACATACCAGTAAGTAGGGGTACGCACCAACTACATACCAGTAAGTACCAGTAAATACCAGTACATAACAACTACATACCAGTAAGTACCAGTACATACCAACTACATACCAGTAAGTACCAGTACATACCAGTAAGTACCAGTACATACCCTACATACCAATAAGTACCAGTACATACCAACTACATACCAGTAAGTACCAGTACATACCCTACATACCAATAAGTACCAGTACATACCAGTAAGTTCCAGTACATACCAACTACATACCAGTAAGTACCAGTACATACCAACTACATACCAGTAAGTATCAGTACATACCCTACATACCAATAAGTTCCAGTACATACCAACTACATACCAGTAAGTTCCAGTACATACCAACTACATACCAGTAAGTACCAGTACATACCCTACATACCAATAAGTACCAGTACATACCAACTACATACCAGTAAGTACCAGTACATACCAACTACATACCAGTAAGTACCAGTACATACCAACTACATACCAGTAAGTACCAGTACATACCAGTAAGTACCAGTACATACCAACTACATACCAGTCAACAGTAACCATAACCCTGGTTTTCTCCCCCTCTCCAGGGTTATAAATGGGGCGGCAGGGTAGCCTAGTGGTTAGAGCGTTGGACTAGTAACCGAAAGGTTGCAAGTTCAAATCCCCGAGCTGACAAGGTACAAATCTGTCGTTCTGCCCCTGAACAGGCAGTTAACCCACTGTTCCTAGGCCGTCATTGAAAATAAGAATTTGTTCTTAACTGACTTGCCTAGTTAAATAAAGGTAAAATAAATAAATCCCCTAGAGAGTACATCGCCACTCAGGTCCCTCTGCCTGAGACCTGAGCCCCAACAGTATCCATAACCCTGGTTTTCTCCCCCCCTCCAGGGTTATAAATCCCCCAGAGAGTACATCGCCACTCAGGGCCCTCTAGAGACCTGAACCCCAACAGTATCCATAACCCTGGTTTTCTCCCCCTCTCCAGGGTTATAAATCCCCCAGAGAGTACATCGCCACTCAGGTCCCTCTGCCTGAGACCTGAGCCCCAACAGTATCCATAACCCTGGTTTTCTCCCCCCCTCCAGGGTTATAAATCCCCCAGAGAGTACATCGCCACTCAGGGCCCTCTAGAGACCTGAACCCCAACAGTATCCATAACCCTGGTTTTCTCCCCCTCTCCAGGGTTATAAATCCCCCAGAGAGTACATCGCCACCCAGGGCCCTCTGCCTGAGACCTGAACCCCAACAGTATCCATAACCCTGGTTTTCTCCCCCCCTCCAGGGTTATAAATCCCCCAGAGAGTACATCGCCACTCAGGGCCCTCTAGAGACCTGAACCCCAACAGTATCCATAACCCTGGTTTTCTCCCCCTCTCCAGGGTTATAAATCCCCCAGAGAGTACATCGCCACCCAGGGCCCTCTAGAGACCTGAACCCCAACAGTATCCATAACCCTGGTTTTCTCCCCCCCTCCAGGGTTATAAATCCCCCAGAGAGTACATCGCCACCCAGGGCCCTCTGCCTGAGACCTGAACCCCAACAGTATCCATAACCCTGGTTTTCTCCCCCTCTCCAGGGTTATAAATCCCCCAGAGAGTACATCGCCACTCAGGTCCCTCTGCCTGAGACCTGAGCCCCAACAGTATCCATAACCCTGGTTTTCTCCCCCCCTCCAGGGTTATAAATCCCCCAGAGAGTACATCGCCACTCAGGGCCCTCTAGAGACCTGAACCCCAACAGTATCCATAACCCTGGTTTTCTCCCCCTCTCCAGGGTTATAAATCCCCCAGAGAGTACATCGCCACCCAGGGCCCTCTGCCTGAGACCTGAACCCCAACAGTATCCATAACCCTGGTTTTCTCCCCCCCTCCAGGGTTATAAATCCCCCAGAGAGTACATCGCCACTCAGGGCCCTCTAGAGACCTGAACCCCAACAGTATCCATAACCCTGGTTTTCTCCCCCTCTCCAGGGTTATAAATCCCCCAGAGAGTACATCGCCACCCAGGGCCCTCTGCCTGAGACCTGAACCCCAACAGTATCCATAACCCTGGTTTTCTCCCCCTCTCCAGGGTTATAAATCCCCCAGAGAGTACATCGCCACCCAGGGCCCTCTAGAGACCTGAACCCCAACAGTATCCATAACCCTGGTTTTCTCCCCCCCTCCAGGGTTATAAATCCCCCAGAGAGTACATCGCCACTCAGGGCCCTCTAGAGACCTGAACCCCAACAGTATCCATAACCCTGGTTTTCTCCCCCCCTCCAGGGTTATAAATCCCCCAGAGAGTACATCGCCACCCAGGGCCCTCTGCCTGAGACCTGAACCCCAACAGTATCCATAACCCTGGTTTTCTCCCCCTCTCCAGGGTTATAAATCCCCCAGAGAGTACATCGCCACCCAGGGCCCTCTGCCTGAGACCTGAACCCCAACAGTATCCATAACCCTGGTTTTCTCCCCCCCTCCAGGGTTATAAATCCCCCAGAGAGTACATCGCCACTCAGGGCCCTCTGCCTGAGACCTGAACCCCAACAGTATCCATAACCCTGGTTTTCTCCCCCCCTCCAGGGTTATAAATCCCCCAGAGAGTACATCGCCACCCAGGGCCCTCTGCCTGAGACCTGAACCCCAACAGTATCCATAACCCTGGTTTTCTCCCCCTCCAGGGTTATAAATCCCCCAGAGAGTACATCGCCACTCAGGGCCCTCTGCCTGAGACCTGAACCCCAACAGTATCCATAACCCTGGTTTTCTCCCCCTCCAGGGTTATAAATCCCCCAGAGAGTACATCGCCACCCAGGGCCCTCTGCCTGAGACCTGAGCCCCAACAGTATCCATAACCCTGGTTTTCTCCCCCTCTCCAGGGTTATAAATCCCCCAGAGAGTACATCGCCACCCAGGGCCCTCTGCCTGAGACCTGAACCCCAACAGTATCCATAACCCTGGTTTTCTCCCCCTCCAGGGTTATAAATCCCCCAGAGAGTACATCGCCACTCAGGGCCCTCTGCCTGAGACCTGAACCCCAACAGTATCCATAACCCTGGTTTTCTCCCCCTCCAGGGTTATAAATCCCCCAGAGAGTACATCGCCACCCAGGGCCCTCTGCCTGAGACCTGAGCCCCAACAGTATCCATAACCCTGGTTTTCTCCCCCTCTCCAGGGTTATAAATCCCCCAGAGAGTACATCGCCACTCAGGGCCCTCTAGAGACCTGAACCCCAACAGTATCCATAACCCTGGTTTTCTCCCCCTCTCCAGGGTTATAAATCCCCCAGAGAGTACATCGCCACCCAGGGCCCTCTAGAGACCTGAACCCCAACAGTATCCATAACCCTGGTTTTCTCCCCCCCTCCAGGGTTATAAATCCCCCAGAGAGTACATCGCCACCCAGGGCCCTCTGCCTGAGACGAGGAACGACTTCTGGAACATGGTCCTGCAGCAGAAGAGCCACATCATTGTGATGCTGACGCAGTGTAACGAGAGACGCAGGGTGAAATGTGACCACTACTGGCCGTTCACAGACGAGCCGGTGGCCTACGGAGAGATCAGTGTGGAGATGCTGTCGGAGTCAGAATCCCCAGAGTGGACCGTACGCAACTTCAGACTGGGATATGTGAGTGGATCGACAGCATCACATGAACAAAACAAACAACACTGATGTCAAAGTTTAACAAACCAAACAACTCTCGTTGCACGAGAACTACTTTTAATAATTTACACTGAACATATATTATTTAGTATATGTAAAGACAAGATTAAATCAGGAACAGTCTGATGGGTGACAATATTAGCGTATCACTTGTGAATTATATATTACCACTTGTGAATGATGCCCAGCATAAGAAACAATGGCTTTTATTTGCGACTTGTACGGATCATAGTCACACACCTCATGTAGCATAGTCCTATATGTTGTAATAAGGTTAGTATCACACCTCATGTAGCCTAGCCCATAGTCCTATATGTTGTAATAAGGTTAGTATCACACCTCATGTAGCCTAGCCCATAGTCCTATATGTTGTAATAAGGTTAGTATCACACCTCATGTAGCCTAGCCCATAGTCCTATATGTTTTAATAAGGTTAGTATCACACCTCATGTAGCCTAGCCCATAGTCCTATATGTTGTAATAAGGTTAGTATCACACCTCATGTAGCCCAGCCCATAGTCCTATATGTTTTAATAAGGTTAGTATCACACCTCATGTAGCCTAGCCCATAGTCCTATATGTTGTAATAAGGTTAGTATCACACCTCATGTAGCCCAGCCCATAGTCCTATATGTTTTAATAAGGTTAGTATCACACCTCATGTAGCCTAGCCCATAGTCCTATATGTTGTAATAAGGTTAGTATCACACCTCATGTAGCCTAGCCCATAGTCCTATATGTTGTAATAAGGTTAGTATCACACCTCATGTAGCCCAGCCCATAGTCCTATATGTTTTAATAAGGTTAGTATCACACCTCATGTAGCCTAGCCCATAGTCCTATATGTTGTAATAAGGTTAGTATCACACCTCATGTAGCCCAGCCCATAGTCCTATATGTTTTAATAAGGTTAGTATCACACCTCATGTAGCCTAGCCCATAGTCCTATATGTTTTAATAAGGTTAGTATCACACCTCATGTAGCCCAGCCCATAGTCCTATATGTTTTAATAAGGTTAGTATCACACCTCATGTAGCCTAGCCCATAGTCCTATATGTTGTAATAAGGTTAGTATCACACCTCATGTAGCCTAGCCCATAGTCCTATATGTTTTAATAAGGTTAGTATCACACCTCATGTAGCCCAGCCCATAGTCCTATATGTTTTAATAAGGTTAGTATCACACCTCATGTAGCCTAGTCCATAGTCCTATATGTTTTAATAAGGTTAGTATCACACCTCATGTAGCCTAGCCCATAGTCCTATATGTTTTAATAAGGTTAGTATCACACCTCATGTAGCCCAGCCCATAGTCCTATATGTTTTAATAAGGTTAGTATCACACCTCATGTAGCCCAGCCCATAGTCCTATATGTTTTAATAAGGTTAGTATCACACCTCATGTAGCCCAGCCCATAGCCCTATATGTTTTAATAAGGTTAGTATCACACCTCATGTAGCCCAGCCCATAGCCCTATATGTTTTAATAAGGTTAGTATCACACCTCATGTAGCCTAGCCCATAGTCCTATATGTTTTAATAAGGTTAGTATCACACCTCATGTAGCCCAGCCCATAGTCCTATATGTTTTAATAAGGTTAGTATCACACCTCATGTAGCCCAGCCCATAGCCCTATATGTTTTAATAAGGTTAGTATCACACCTCATGTAGCCTAGCCCATAGTCCTATATGTTTTAATAAGGTTAGTATCACACCTCATGTAGCCCAGCCCATAGTCCTATATGTTTTAATAAGGTTAGTATCACACCTCATGTAGCCTAGCCCATAGGCCTATATGTTTTAATAAGGTTAGTATCACACCTCCTGTAGCCTAGCCCATAGTCCTATATGTTTTAATAAGGGTTGTATCACACCTCATGTAGCCCAGCCCATAGTCCTATATGTTTTAATAAGGTTAGTATCACACCTCATGTAGCCCAGCCCATAGTCCTATATGTTTTAATAAGGTTAGTATCACACCTCATGTAGCCCAGCCCATAGTCCTATATGTTTTAATAAGGTTAGTATCACACCTCATGTAGCCTAGCCCATAGTCCTATATGTTTTAATAAGGTTAGTATCACACCTCATGTAGCCCAGCCCATAGGCCTATATGTTTTAATAAGGCTAGTATCACACCTCATGTAGCCTAGCCCATAGGTCTATATGTTTTAATAAGGTTAGTATCACACCTCATGTAGCCCAGCCCATAGTCCTATATGTTTTAATAAGGTTAGTATCACACCTCATGTAGCCCAGCCCATAGTCCTATATGTTTTAATAAGGTTAGTATCACACCTCATGTAGCCTAGCCCATAGGCCTATATGTTTTAATAAGGTTAGTATCACACCTCATGTAGCCTAGCCCATAGTCCTATATGTTTTAATAAGGTTAGTATCACACCTCATGTAGCCTAGTCCATAGTCCTATATGTTTTAATAAGGTTAGTATCACACCTCATGTAGCCTAGCCCACAGTCCTATATGTTTTAATAAGGTTAGTATCACACCTCATGTAGCCCAGCCCATAGTCCTATATGTTTTAATAAGGTTAGTACCACACCTCATGTAGCCTAGCCCATAGTCCTATATGTTTTAATAAGGTTAGTATCACACCTCATGTAGCCTAGCCCATAGTCCTATATGTTTTAATAAGGTTAGTATCACACCTCATGTAGCCTAGTCCTATATGTTTAAATAAGGTTAGTATCACACCTCATGTAGCCTAGCCCATAGTCCTATATGTTTTAATAAGGTTAGTATCACACCTCATGTAGCCTAGCCCATAGTCCTATATGTTTTAATAAGGTTAGTATCACACCTCATGTAGCCTAGCCCATAGTCCTATATGTTTTAATAAGGTTAGTATCACACCTCATGTAGCCTAGCCCATAGTCCTATATGTTTTAATAAGGTTAGTATCACACCTCATGTAGCCTAGCCCATAGTCCTATATGTTTTAATAAGGTTAGTATCACACCTCATGTAGCCTAGTCCTATATGTTTTAATAAGGTTAGTATCACACCTCATGTAGCCTAGCCCATAGGCCTATATGTTTTAATAAGGTTAGTATCACACCTCATGTAGCCTAGCCCATAGGCCTATATGTTTTAATAAGGTTAGTATCACACCTCATGTAGCCTAGCCCATAGGCCTATATGTTTTAATAAGGTTAGTATCACACCTCATGTAGCCCAGCCCATAGTCCTATATGTTTTAATAAGGTTAGTATCACACCTCATGTAGCCTAGTCCATAGTCCTATATGTTTTAATAAGGTTAGTATCACACCTCATGTAGCCCAGCCCATAGTCCTATATGTTTTAATAAGGTTAGTATCACACCTCATGTAGCCTAGCCCATAGACCTATATGTTTTGATAAGGTTAGTATCACACCTCATGTAGCCTAGCCCATAGGCCTATATGTTTTAATAAGGTTAGTACCACACCTCATGTAGCCTAGTCCATAGACCTACAGTTGAAGTCAGAGGTTTACATACACCTTAGCCAAATACATTTAAACTCCGTTTTTCACAATTCCTGACATTTAATCCTAGTAAAAATTCCCTGTTTTAGGTCAGTTAGGAAGAGAACTTTATTTTAAGAATGTGAAATGTCAGAATAATAGTAGAGAGAATGATTTATTTCAGCTTTTATTTCTTTCAACAAATTCCCAGTGGGTCAGAAGTTTACATACACTCAATTAGTATTTGGTAGCATTGCCTTTAAATTGTTTAACTTGGGTCAAACCTTTCGGGTAGCCTTCCACAAGCTTCCCACAATAAGTTGGGTAAATGTTGGCCCATTCCTCCTGATAGAGCTGGTGTAACCGAGTTAGGTTTGTAGGCCTCCTTGCTCTCACACGCTTTTTCAGTTCTGCCCAAAAATGTTCTATAGGATTGAGGTCAGGGCTTTGTGATGGCTACTCCAATACCTTGACTTTGTTGTCCTTAAGCGATTTTTCCACAACTTTGGAAGTATGCTTGGGGTCATTGTCCATTTGGAAGACCCATTTGCGACCAAGATTTAACTTCCTGACTGATGCCTTGAGAGGTTGCTTCAATGTATCCACATAATGTTCCTTCCTCATGATGCCATCTATTTTGTGAAGTGCACCAGTCCCTCCTGCAGCAAAGCACCCCCACAACATGATGCTGCCACCCCCGTGCTTCACGGTTGGGACGGTGTTCTTCGGCTTGCAAGCCTCCCCCTTTTTCCTCCAAACATAACGATGGTCATTATGGCCAAACAGTTCTAATGTTGTTTCATCAGACCAGAGGACATTTCTACAAAATTAAGATCTTTGTCCCCATGTGCAGTTGCAAACCGTAGTCTGGCTTTTCTATGGCGGTTTTGGAGCAGTGGCTTCTTCCTTGCTGAGCGGCCTTTCGGGTTATGTCGATATAGGACTCGTTTTACTGTGGATATAGATACTTTTGTACCTGTTTCCTCCAGCATCTTCACAAGGTCCTTTGCTGTTGTTCTGGGATTGATTTCCCTCACTAACTTTAAACATTAGCTATCTGAGCAGCTAACCGATCGCTGCAGCTGTACATAGTCCATCTGTAAATAGCCCACCCAATCTACCTACCTCATCCCCATACTGTTTTTATTTACTTTTCTGCTCTTTTGCACACCAGTATCTCTACTTACACATCATCATCTGCTCATCTATCACTCCAGTGTTAATCTGCTAAATTGTAATTACTTCGATACTATGGCCTATTTATTGCCTTACCTCCTCACGTCATTTGGTACAAATGTATATAGACTTTATTTTTCTACTTTGCATTGACTTGTTTATTGTGTTATTGACTGTATGTTTTGTTTATTCCATGTGTAACTCTGTGTTGTTGTTTGTGTTGCACTGCTTTGCTTTATCTTGGCCAGGTTGCAGTTGTAAATGAGAACTTGTTCTCAACTAGCCTACCTGGTTAAATAAAGGTGAAATACATTTTCACTTTTTCGCACCAAAGTACGTTCATCTCTAGGAGACAGAACGCGTCTCCTTCCTGAGCGGCATGACGGCTGCGTGGTCCTATGGTGTTTATACGTGCGTAGTATTGTTTGTACAGATGAACGTGGTACCTTCAGGCGTTTGGAAATTGCTCCCAAGGATGAACCAGACTTGTGGAGGTCTACAATTTATTTTCTGAGGTCTTGGCTGATTTCTTTTGATTTTCCCATGATGTCAAGCAAAGAGGCACTGAGTTTGAAGGTAGGCCTTGAAATACATCCACAGGTACACCTCCAATTCACTCAAATGATGTCAATTAGCCTATCAGAAGCTTCTAAAGCCATGACATCATTTTCTGGAATTTTCCAAGCTGTTTAAAGGCACAGTCAACTTAGTGTATGTAAACTTCTGACCCACTGGAATTGTGATCCAGTAAATTATAAGTGAAATAATCTGTCTGTAAACAATTGTTGGAGAAATGACTTGTGTCATGCACAAAGTAGATGCCCTAACTGACTTGCCAAAATTATCAAGACATTTGTGGAGTGGTTGAAAAACGAGTTTTAATGACTCCAACCTGAGTGTATGTAAACTTCCGACTTCAAATGTATATGGGTGAAAACTATTTCAAAAAAATTAACAAAATGAAAACACTTTTTAGATATCAATATGAATATTTTTTGTGCTGAGCATTAACTGAAATGTCTGTTATTTTTCATTTTTTAAGCAACTAATTGACCGACATACATTAAATTATTTCTGACTAGAGATAATGTAGTGATCGTAGCATAGCTGTGTTTTGACTAGTGATAATGTAGTGATCGTAGCATAGCTTTGTTCTGACTAGAGATAATGTAATGATCGTAGCATAGCTGTGTTCTGATTAGAGATAATGCAGTGATCGTAGCATAGCTGTGTTATGACTAGAGATAATGTAATGATCGTAGCATAGCTGTGTTATGACTAGAGATAATGTAATGATCGTAGCATAGCTGTGTTCTGACTAGAGAATGTAGTAATCGTAGCATAGCCGCGTTATGACTAGAGATAATGTAGTGATCGTAGCATAGCTGTGTTCTGACTAGAGATAATGTAATAATCGTAGCATAGCTGTGTTCTGACTAGAGATAATGTAATGATCGTAGCATAGCTGTGTTCTGACTAGAGAATGTAGTAATCGTAGCATAGCCGCGTTATGACTAGAGATAATGTAGTGATCGTAGCATAGCTGTGTTATGACTAGAGATAATGTAATGATCGTAGCATAGCTGTGTTATGACTAGAGATAATGTAGTGATCGTAGCATAGCTGTGTTCTGACTAGAGATAATGTAATGATCGTAGCATAGCTGTGTTCTGACTAGAGATAATGTAATGATCGTAGCATAGCTGCGTTCTGACTAGAGATAATGTAATGATCGTAGCATAGCCGCGTTATGACTAGAGATAATGTAGTGATCGTAGCATAGCTGCGTTCTGACTAGAGATAATGTAATGATCGTAGCATAGATGCGTTCTGACTAGAGATAATGTAGTGATCGTAGCATAGCTGTGTTCTGACTAGAGATAATGTAATGATCGTAGCATAGCTGTGTTCTGACTAGAGAATGTAGTAATCGTAGCATAGCCGCGTTATGACTAGAGATAATGTAGTGATCGTAGCATAGCTGCGTTCTGACTAGAGATAATGTAATGATCGTAGCATAGCTGCGTTCTGACTAGAGATAATGTAATGATCGTTGCATAGCTGTGTTCTGACTAGAGATAATGTAATGATCGTAGCATAGCTGTGTTCTGACTAGAGATAATGTAATGATCGTAGCATAGCTGTGTTCTGACTAGAGATAATGTAATGATCGTAGCATAGCTGTGTTCTGACTAGAGAATGTAGTAATCGTAGCATAGCCGCGTTATGACTAGAGATAATGTAATGATCGTAGCATAGATGTGTTCTGACTAGAGAATGTAGTAATCATAGCATAGCCGCGTTATGACTAGAGATAATGTAATGATCGTAGCATAGCTGTGTTATGACTAGAGATAATGTAGTGATCGTAGCATAGCTGTGTTCTGACTAGAGATAATGTAATGATCGTAGCATAGCTGTGTTCTGACTAGAGAATGTAGTGATCGTAGCATAGCTGCGTTCTGACTAGAGATAATGTAGTGATCGTAGCATAGCTGTGTTCTGACTAGAGATAATGTAATGATCGTTGCATAGCTGTGTTCTGACTAGAGATAATGTAATGATCGTAGCATAGCTGTGTTCTGACTAGAGATAATGTAATGATCGTAGCATTGCTGTGTTCTGACTAGAGATAATATATTGATCGTAGCATAGCTGTGTTCTGACTAGAGATAATGTAATGATCGTAGCATAGCTGTGTTCTGACTAGAGATAATGTAATGATCGTAGCATAGCTGTGTTCTGACTAGAGAATGTAGTAATCATAGCATAGCCGCGTTATGACTAGAGATAATGTAGTGATCGTAGCATAGCTGTGTTATGACTAGAGATAATGTAGTGATCGTAGCATAGCTGTGTTCTGACTAGAGATAATGTAATGATCGTAGCATAGCTGTGTTCTGACTAGAGATAATGTAATGATCGTAGCATAGCCGCGTTCTGACTAGAGATAATGTAATGATCGTAGCATAGCCGCGTTATGACTAGAGATAATGTAGTGAATCGTAGCATAGCTGCGTTCTGACTAGAGATAATGTAATGATCGTAGCATAGCTGCGTTCTGACTAGAGATAATGTAGTGATCGTAGCATAGCTGTGTTCTGACTAGAGATAATGTAATGATCGTAGCATTGCTGTGTTCTGACTAGAGATAATGTAATGATCGTAGCATAGCTGTGTTCTGACTAGAGAATGTAGTAATCGTAGCATAGCCGCGTTATGACTAGAGATAATGTAGTGATCGTTGCATAGCTGTGTTCTGACTAGAGATAATGTAATGATCGTAGCATAGCTGCGTTCTGACTAGAGATAATATAATGATCGTAGCATAGCTGCGTTATGACTAGAGATAATGTAATGATCGTAGCATAGCTGTGTTCTGACTAGAGATAATGTAATGATCGTAGCATAGCTGCGACCTGACTAGAGATAATGTAATGATCGTAGCATAGCTGTGTTCTGACTACTGATAATGTAATGATCGTAGCGTAGCTGCGTTCTGACTAGAGATAATGTAATGATCTCCGGTAGAGAGATGGAGAGATCTGATGTAATGTAAACATCTGAGTCTTATGTTATAGGAGGTGTCCTGCTGCTAGTCTTATGTTATAGGAGGTGTCCTGCTGCTAGTCTTATGTTATAGGAGGTGTCCTGCTGCTAGTCTTATGTTATAGGAGGTGTCCTGCTGCTAGTCTTATGTTATAGGAGGTGTCCTGCTGCTAGTCTTATGTTATAGGAGGTGTCCTGCTGCTAGTCTTATGTTATAGGAGGTGCCCTGCTGCTAGTTAGACCCGGTAGAGAGATGGAGAGATCTGATATACTGGTCCATCAGCCCTGTCTAACGGTCTGTCTCTCCGTGGTGTCTCCCCCTGCAGGCGGATGAGTCTCAGGACGTCCTCCATCTCAACTACACGTCCTGGCCGGACCACGGTGTGCCCACGGTCAACGCCATCGATAGCATCCTGCAGTTCGTACACATCGTCCGCCAGCAGGCCAACCGCACCAAAGAACCCATTGTGGTTCACTGCAGGTACGTAACAGGGTCTACCAGGCTCAACCACAGGGGCCACGCTGTCAGGGAGATGTTACTCAGACAGAGTCGTGTGGTTCACTGCAGGTACGTACAGGGTCTACCAGGCTCAACCACAGGGGCCATGCTGTCAGGGAGATGTTACTCAGAGTCGTGTGGTTCACTGCAGGTACGTACAGGGTCTACCAGGCTCAACCACAGGGGCCATGCTGTCAGGGAGATGTTACTCAGAGTCGTGTGGTTCACTGCAGGTACGTACAGGGTCTACCAGGCTCAACCACAGGGGCCATGCTGTCAGCTGCTCAGTACTGACCCTCTCTGGGTAGGGGCCACGCTGTCAGCTGCTCAGTACTGACCATCTCTGGGTAGGGGCCACGCTGTCAGCTGCTCAGTACTGACCCTCTCTCGGTAGGGGCCACGCTGTCAGCTGCTCAGTACTGACCCTCTCTGGGTAGGGGCTATGCTGTCAGCTGCTCAGTACTGACCCTCTCTGGGTAGGGGCCACGCTGTCAGCAGCTCAGTACTGACCCTCTCTGGGTAGGGGCCACACTGTCAGCTGCTCAGTACTGACCCTCTCTGGGTAGGGGCCACGCTGTCAGCTGCTCAGTACTGACCCTCTCTGGGTAGGGGCCACGCTGTCAGCTGCTCAGTACTGACCCTCTCTGGGTAGGGGCCACGCTGTCAGCTGCTCAGTACTGACCCTCTCTCGGTAGGGGCCACGCTGTCAGCTGCTCAGTACTGACCCTCTCTGGGTAGGGGCCATGCTGTCAGCTGCTCAGTACTGACCCTCTCTGGGTAGGGGCCATGCTGTCAGCTGCTCAGTACTGACCCTCTCTCGGTAGGGGCCACGCTGGTAGGGGCCACGCTGTCAGCTGCTCAGTACTGACCCTCTCTCGGTAGGGGCCACGCTGTCAGCTGCTCAGTACTGACCCTCTCTGGGTAGGGGCCACGCTGTTAGCTGCTCAGTACTGACCCTCTCTGGGTAGGGGCCATGCTGTCAGCTGCTCAGTACTGACCCTCTCTCGGTAGGGGCCACGCTGTCAGCTGCTCAGTACTGACCCTCTCTGGGTAGGGGCCACGCTGTCAGCTGCTCAGTACTGACCCTCTCTGGGTAGGGGCCATGCTGTCAGCTGCTCAGTACTGACCCTCTCTGGGTAGGGGCCATGCTGTTAGCTGCTCAGTACTGACCCTCTCTGGGTAGGGGCCATGCTGTCAGCTGCTCAGTACTGACCCTCTCTGGGTAGGGGCCACGCTGTCAGCTGCTCAGTACTGACCCTCTCTCGGTAGGGGCCACGCTGTCAGCTGCTCAGTACTGACCCTCTCTGGGTAGGGGCCACGCTGTCAGCTGCTCAGTACTGACCCCCTCTGGGTAGGGGCCACGCTGTCAGCTGCTCAGTACTGACCCTCTCTCGGTAGGGGCCACGCTGTCAGCTGCTCAGTACTGACCCTCTCTGGGTAGGGGCCACGCTGTCAGCTGCTCAGTACTGACCCTCTCTCGGTAGGGGCCATGCTGTCAGCTGCTCAGTACTGACCCTCTCTGGGTAGGGGCCACGCTGTTAGCTGCTCAGTACTGACCCTCTCTTGGTAGGGGCCACGCTGTCAGCTGCTCAGTACTGACCCTCTCTGGGTAGGGGCCACGCTGTCAGCTGCTCAGTACTGACCCTCTCTGGGTAGGGGCCATGCTGTCAGCTGCTCAGTACTGACCCTCTCTGGGTAGGGGCCACGCTGTCAGCTGCTCAGTACTGACCCTCTCTGGGTAGGGGCCACGCTGTCAGCTGCTCAGTACTGACCCTCTCTCGGTAGGGGCCATGCTGTCAGCTGCTCAGTACTGACCCTCTCTGGGTAGGGGCCATGCTGTCAGCTGCTCAGTACTGACCCTCTCTGGGTAGGGGCCATGCTGTCAGCTGCTCAGTACTGACCCTCTCTCGGTAGGGGCCACGCTGTTAGCTGCTCAGTACTGACCCTCTCTGGGTAGGGGCCACGCTGTCAGCTGCTCAGTACTGACCCTCTCTCGGTAGGGGCCACGCTGTTAGCTGCTCAGTACTGACCCTCTCTGGGTAGGGGCCACGCTGTCAGCTGCTCAGTACTGACCCTCTCTGGGTAGGGGCCATGCTGTCAGCTGCTCAGTACTGACCCTCTCTGGGTAGGGGCCACGCTGTCAGCTGCTCAGTACTGACCCTCTCTGGGTAGGGGCCACGCTGTCAGCTGCTCAGTACTGACCCTCTCTGGGTAGGGGCCACGCTGTCAGCTGCTCAGTACTGACCCTCTCTGGGTAGGGGCCACGCTGTCAGCTGCTCAGTACTGACCCTCTCTGGGTAGGGGCCACGCTGTCAGCTGCTCAGTACTGACCCTCTCTCGGTAGGGGCCACGCTGTCAGCTGCTCAGTACTGACCCTCTCTGGGTAGGGGCCACGCTGTCAGCTGCTCAGTACTGACCCTCTCTGGGTAGGGGCCATGCTGTCAGCTGCTCAGTACTGACCCTCTCTGGGTAGGGGCCACGCTGTCAGCTGCTCAGTACTGACCCTCTCTGGGTAGGGGCCACGCTGTCAGCTGCTCAGTACTGACCCTCTCTCGGTAGGGGCCACGCTGTCAGCTGCTCAGTACTGACCCTCTCTGGGTAGGGGCCACGCTGTCAGCTGCTCAGTACTGACCCTCTCTGGGTAGGGGCCACGCTGTCAGCTGCTCAGTACTGACCCTCTCTGGGTAGGGGCCACGCTGTCAGCTGCTCAGTACTGACCCTCTCTGGGTAGGGGCCACGCTGTCAGCTGCTCAGTACTGACCCTCTCTGGGTAGGGGCCACGCTGTCAGCTGCTCAGTACTGACCCTCTCTGGGTAGGGGCCATGCTGTCAGGTGCTCAGTACTGACCCTCTCTGGGTAGGGGCCACGCTGTCAGCTGCTCAGTACTGACCCTCTCTGGGTAGGGGCCATGCTGTCAGCTGCTCAGTACTGACCCTCTCTCGGTAGGGGCCACGCTGTCAGCTGCTCAGTACTGACCCTCTCTGGGTAGGGGCCACGCTGTCAGCTGCTCAGTACTGACCCTCTCTGGGTAGGGGCCATGCTGTCAGCTGCTCAGTACTGACCCTCTCTGGGTAGGGGCCACGCTGTCAGCTGCTCAGTACTGACCCTCTCTGGGTAGGGGCCATGCTGTCAGCTGCTCAGTACTGACCCTCTCTGGGTAGGGGCCACGCTGTCAGCTGCTCAGTACTGACCCTCTCTGGGTAGGGGCCACGTTGTCAGCTGCTCAGTACTGACCCTCTCTGGGTAGGGGCCACGCTGTCAGCTGCTCAGTACTGACCCTCTCTGGGTAGGGGCCACGCTGTCAGCTGCTCAGTACTGACCCTCTCTGGGTAGGGGCCACGCTGTCAGCTGCTCAGTACTGACCCTCTCTGGGTAGGGGCCACGCTGTCAGCTGCTCAGTACTGACCCTCTCTGGGTAGGGGCCACGTTGTCAGCTGCTCAGTACTGACCCTCTCTGGGTAGGGGCCACGCTGTCAGCTGCTCAGTACTGACCCTCTCTGGGTAGGGGCCACGCAGTCAGCTGCTCAGTACTGACCCTCTCTGGGTAGGGGCCACGCTGTCAGCTGCTCAGTACTGACCCTCTCTGGGTAGGGGCCACGTTGTCAGCTGCTCAGTACTGACCCTCTCTGGGTAGGGGCCACGCTGTCAGCTGCTCAGTACTGACCCTCTCTGGGTAGGGGCCACGCAGTCAGCTGCTCAGTACTGACCCTCTCTGGGTAGGGGCCACGCTGTCAGCTGCTCAGTACTGACCCTCTCTCGGTAGAAAACTGGGTTACGTTCAATATGCCCTGTCAGACGGTGAGATGTCAGACGGTTATCAGAGGTTATTAATGAATTGACAGCTCCACAGTGCTGGTGTCTCTCCACTAACATTATGTTCTGTTCTCTCTACAGTGCTGGTGTCTCTCCACTAACATTATGTTCTGGTCTCTCCACAGTGCTGGTGTCTCTCCACTAACATTATGTTCTGGTCTCTCTACAGTGCTGGTGTCCCTCCACTAACATGATGTTCTGTTCTCTCTACAGTGCTGGTGTCTCTCCACTAACATTATGTTCTGGTCTCTCCACAGTGCTGGTGTCTCTCCACTAACATGATGTTCTGTTCTCTCTACAGTGCTGGTGTCCCTCCACTAACATTATGTTCTGGTCTCTCCACAGTGCTGGTGTCTTTCCACTAACATTATGTTGTGTCTCTCCACTAACATTATGTTGTGTCTCTCCACTAACATGATGTTCTGTTCTCTCCACAGTGCTGGTGTGGGCCGGACAGGGACCTTCATAGCTCTGGACCGACTGATGCAGCACATCAGAGAACATGAGTTTACTGACATCCTGGGGATGGTGTCAGAGATGAGGTCCCATCGACTCTCCATGGTCCAGACAGAGGTAAGAGACAGTCTAGTGGGGTTAGGGTCTGAGATGAGGCCCCATCTACTCTCCATGGTCCAGACAGAGGTAAGAGACAGTCTAGTGGGGTTAGGGTCTGAGATGAGGTCCCATCTACTCTCCATGGTCCAGACAGAGGTAAGAGACAGTCCAGTGGGGTTAGTATCTGATCTGAGATGAGGTCCCATCGACTCTCCATGGTCCAGACAGAGGTAAGAGACAGTCCAGTAGGGTTAGTATCTGAGATGAGGTCCCATCGACTCTCCATGGTCCAGACAGAGGTAAGAGACAGTCCAGTGGGGTTAGGGTCTGAGATGAGGTCCCATCGACTCTCCATGGTCCAGACAGAGGTAAGAGACAGTCCAGTAGGGTTAGTATCTGAGATGAGGTCCCATCGACTCTCCATGGTCCAGACAGAGGTAAGAGACAGTCCAGTAGGGTTAGTATCTGAGATGAGGTCCCATCGACTCTCCATCTGGTCTCTGGTCAGACTCTGTCTCCTTTCCCCTCAGACCGAGGTACTGTAGGGACCCATCTATATGGGGAATAGGACTCTGGTCAGAACTAGTGTACTATATAGGGAATAGGGCTCTGGTCAGAACTAGTGCACTATATAGGGAATAGGGCTCTGGTCAGAACTAGTGAACTATATAGGGAATAGGGCTCTGGTCAGAACTAGTGCACTATATAGGGAATAGGGCTCTGGTCAGAACTAGTGCACTATATAGGGAATAGGGCTCTGGTCAGAACTAGTGCACTATATAGGGAATAGGGCTCTGGTCAGAACTAGTGCACTATATAGGGAATAGGGCTCTGGTCAGAACTAGTGCACTATATAGGGAATAGGGCTCTGGTCAGAACTAGTGAACTATATAGGGAATAGGGCTCTGGTCAGAACTAGTGCACTATATAGGGAATAGGGCTCTGGTCAGAACTAGTGAACTATATAGGGAATAGGGCTCTGGTCAGAACTAGTGCACTATATAGGGAATAGGGCTCTGGTCAGAACTAGTGAACTATATAGGGAATAGGGCTCTGGTCAGAACTAGTGCACTATATAGGGAATAGGGCTCTGGTCAGAACTAGTGAACTATATAGGGAATAGGGCTCTGGTCAGAACTAGTGCACTATATAGGGAATAGGGCTCTGGTCAGAACTAGTGAACTATATAGGGAATAGGGCTCTGGTCAGAACTAGTGTACTATATAGGGAATAGGGCTCTGGTCAGAACTAGTGCACTATATAGGGAATAGGGCTCTGGTCAGAACTAGTGCACTACATAGGGAATAGGGTGCCATTTCAGACACACTTATGCACTGTCACTAAAACATTCTTCTGTTGACATTCTTCCTGTATGATGTCACTTCCTGTAGGAGCAGTATGTGTTCATCCACCAGTGTGTCCTGCTGATGTGGAAGAAGAAGAAGACACAGTCCATCACCAGTGATGTCATCTACGAGAACATCAGCAAGTCCTAGTGACGCCTCCTGCACAACGTAAGAATCTATAGGCACCCCTCTGAATCTATAGACACCCCTCTGAATCTATAGGCACCCCTCTGAATCTATAGGCACCCCTCTGAATCTATAGGCACCCCTCTTAATCTATAGGCACCCCTCTGAATCTATAGGCGCCCCTCTGAATCTATAGACACCCCTCTGAATCTATAGGCGCCCCTCTGAATCTATAGACAACCCTCTGAATCTATAGACACCCCTCTGAATCTATAGGCACCCCTCTGTATCTATAGACACCCCTCTGTATCTATAGGCACCCCTCTGAATCTATAGACACCCCTCTGAATCTATCGACACCCCTCTGAATCTATAGGCACCCCTCTGAATCTATAGGCACCCCTCTGTATCTATAGGCACCCCTCTGAATCTATAGACACCCCTCTGAATCTATAGACACCCCTCTGAATCTATAGGCACCCCTCTGAATCTATAGGCACCCCTCTGAATCTATAGGCACCCCTCTGAATCTATAGGCACCCCTCTGAATCTATAGGCACCCCTCTGAATCTATAGGCACCCCTCTGAATCTATAGGCACCCCTCTGAATCTATAGGCACCCCTCTGAATCTATAGACACCCCCCTCTGAATCTATAGACACCCCCCTCTGAATCTATAGACACCCCTCTGAATCTATAGACACCCCCCTCTGAATCTATAGACACCCCCCTCTGAATCTATAGACACCCCCTCTGAATCTATAGGCACCCCTCTGAATCTATAGGCACCCCTCTGAATCTATAGGCACCCCTCTGAATCTATAGGCACTCCTCTGAATCTATAGGCACCCCTCTGAATCTATAGACACCCCCCTCTGAATCTATAGGCACCCCTCTGAATCTATAGGCACCCCTCTGAATCTATAGGCACCCCTCTGAATCTATAGGCACCCCTCTGAATCTATAGGCACCCCTCTGAATCTATAGGCACCCCTCTTAATCTATAGGCACCCCTATGAATCTATAGGCACCCCTCTGAATATATAGACACCCCTCTGAATCTATAGACACCCCTCTGAATCTATAGGCACCCCTCTGAATCTATAGGCACTCCTCTGAATCTATAGGCACCCCTCTGAATCTATAGACACCCCCCTCTGAATCTATAGACACCCCCCTCTGAATCTATAGACACCCCTCTCTGAATCTATAGACACCCCCCTCTGAATCTATAGACACCCCTCTGAATCTATAGACACCCCCCTCTGAATCTATAGACACCCCTCTGAATCTATAGACACCCCCCTCTGAATCTATAGACACCCCTCTGAATCTATAGACACCCCCATCTGAATCTATAGACACCCCTCTGAATCTATAGACACCCCTATCTGAATCTATAGACACCCCCCTCTGAATCTATAGACACCCCTTTGAATCTAGACACCCCTCTGAATCTATAGGCACCCCTCTGAATCTATAGACACCCCTCTCTGAATCTATAGACACCCCCCTCTGAATCTATAGGCACTCCTCTGAATCTATAGACACCCCCCTCTGAATCTATAGACATCCCCCTCTGAATCTATAGGCACTCCTCTGAATCTATAGGCACCCCTCTGAATCTATAGACACCCCTCTGAATCTATAGACACCCCCCTCTGAATCTATAGGCACCCCTCTGAATCTATAGACACTCCTCTGAATCTATAGACCCCCCTCTCTGAATCTATAGACACCCCCCTCTGAATCTATAGGCACTCCTCTGAATCTATAGACCCCCCTCTCTGAATCTATAGACACCCCCCTCTGAATCTATAGACACCCCCCTCTGAATCTATAGACACCCCTCTGAATCTATAGGCACTCCTCTGAATCTATAGACCCCCCTCTCTGAATCTATAGACACCCCCCTCTGAATCTATAGACACCCCCCTCTGAATCTACAGCCACCCCTCTGAATCTATAGACACCCCTCTCTGAATCTATAGACACCCCCCTCTGAATCTATAGACACCCCCCTCTGAATCTATAGGCACCCCTCTGAATCTACAGCCACCCCCCTCTGAATCTATAGGCACCCCTCTGTATCTATAGGCACCCCTCTCTGAATCTATAGACTCCCTCTCCTACTCTCTGTCATCAGATGGAGAGACTATATCTGAGCAGGTCCCTACACCAGCAGTTCTATACTAACCCTATTCTTCCTGTTTCAGGTCGTGACATCACTCAAACTCCCGTGCTTCAGGCATCCGTTCTCTACCGAGACACGTTTCATCATTGACACAAAAACAAATGAACACAGAATGTTTGACTAATCTGACAATGACACAAGAAGAACAACAGGAAGATGTATTGGAGTTTTAATTGGTGTTAGTTGTGTGGGATTGAACAGGGGTCTGAAGGAGTCTTGTTCACTGACTCAGACTGACCAGGAGTTCTGGCACTGTGAAGCTTGTTTCTCCTCTTCAACCTTCAGCAGAACTACAACACAACTGACAGAGACGTCAGGAACCAGGTTGGTTGGGACAGCAGCGTGACCCCTCTCTGAATCTATAGACACCAGGAACAGGAACCAGGTTGGTTGGGACAGCAGCGTGACCCCTCTCTGAATCTATAGACACCAGGAACAGGAACCAGGTTGGTTGGGACAGCAGCGTGACCCCTCTCTGAATCTATAGACACCAGGAACAGGAACCAGGTTGGTTGGGACAGCAGCGTGACCCCTCTCAGAATCTATAGACACCAGGAACAGGAACCAGGTTGGTTGGGACAGCAGCGTGACCCCTCTCTGAATCTATGGACACCAGGAACAGGAACCAGGTTGGTTGGGACAGCAGCGTGACCCCTCTCTGAATCTATAGACACCAGGAACAGGAACCAGGTTGGTTGGGACAGCAGCGTGACCCCTCTCCAAGTGATGAAACGTCTTTTATAAAAGGACACATACCTTGTTTAGAGGGCGTGTGGACCCGTCCTTCACACAGCAACTTAGTGGAACTGAACTGAAGTAAGAGTGGTTCACATCTCAGACACCGTCTCCAGCTGCAACAAACTTCACATCTCAGACAGCGTCTCCAGCTGCAACAAACTTCACATCTCAGACACCGTCTCCAGCTGCAACAAACTTCACTTCTCAGACACCGTATCCAGCTGCAACAAACTTCACATCTCAGACAGCGTCTCCAGCTGCAACAAACTTCACATCTCAGACACCGTCTCCAGCTGCAACAAACTTCACGTCTCAGACACCGTCTCCAGCTGCAACAAACTTCACATCTCCGACACCGTCTCCAGCTGCAACAAACTTCACATCTCAGACACCGTCTCCAGCTGCAATAAACTTCACATCTCAGACACCGTCTCCAGCTGCAACAAACTTCACATCTCAGACACCGTCTCCAGCTGCAACAAACTTCACATCTCAGACACCGTCTCCAGCTGCAACAAACTTCACATCTCAGACACCGTCTCCAGCTGCAACAAACTTCACATCTCAGACAGCGTCTCCAGCTGCAACAAGCTTCACATCTCAGACACCGTCTCCAGCTGCAACAAGCTTCACTTCTCAGACACCGTCTCCAGCTGCAACAAACTTCACATCTCAGACAGCGTCTCCAGCTGCAACAAACTTCACATCTCAGACACCGTCTCCAGCTGCAACAAACTTCACTTCTCAGACACCGTCTCCAGCTGCAACAAACTTCACATCTCAGACAGCGTCTCCAGCTGCAACAAACTTCACATCTCAGACACCGTCTCCAGCTGCAACAAACTTCACGTCTCAGACACCGTCTCCAGCTGCAACAAACTTCACATCTCCGACACCGTCTCCAGCTGCAACAAACTTCACATCTCAGACACCGTCTCCAGCTGCAATAAACTTCACATCTCAGACACCGTCTCCAGCTGCAACAAACTTCACATCTCAGACACCGTCTCCAGCTGCAACAAACTTCACATCTCAGACACCGTCTCCAGCTGCAACAAACTTCACATCTCAGACACCGTCTCCAGCTGCAACAAACTTCACATCTCAGACACCGTCTCCAGCTGCAACAAACTTCACGTCTCAGACACCGTCTCCAGCTGCAACAAACTTCACATCTCCGACACCGTCTCCAGCTGCAACAAACTTCACATCTCAGACACCGTCTCCAGCTGCAATAAACTTCACATCTCAGACACCGTCTCCAGCTGCAATAAACTTCACATCTCAGACACCGTCTCCAGCTGCAACAAGCTTCACATCTCAGACACCGTCTCCAGCTGCAACAAACTTCACATCTCAGACACCGTCTCCAGCTGCAACAAACTTCACATCTCAGACACCGTCTCAGACACCGTCTCCAGCTGCAACAAACTTCACGTCTCAGACACCGTCTCCAGCTGCAACAAGCTTCACATCTCAGACACCGTCTCCAGCTGCAACAAACTTCACATCTCAGACACCATCTCCAGCTGCAATAAACTTCACATCTCAGACACCGTCTCCAGCTGCAACAAGCTTCACATCTCAGACACCGTCTCCAGCTGCAACAAACTTCACATCTCAGACACCGTCTCCAGCTGCAACAAACTTCACATCTCAGACACCGTCTCAGACACCGTCTCCAGCTGCGACAAACTTCACGTCTCAGACACCGTCTCCAGCTGCAACAAGCTTCACATCTCAGACACCGTCTCCAGCTGCAACAAACTTCACATCTCAGACACCGTCTCCAGCTGCAACAAGCTTCACATCTCAGACACCGTCTCCAGCTGCAACAAACTTCACATCTCAGACACCATCTCCAGCTGCAACAAACTTCACATCTCAGACACCGTCTCCAGCTGCAACAAGCTTCACATCTCAGACACCATCTCCAGCTGCAACAAGCTTCACATCTCAGACACCGTCTCCAGCTGCAACAAACTTCACATCTCAGACACCATCTACAGCTGCAACAAACTTCACATCTCAGACACCGTCTCCAGCTGCAACAAGCTTCACATCTCAGACACCATCTCCAGCTGCAACAAACTTCACATCTCAGACACCGTCTCCAGCTGCAACAAACTTCACGTCTCAGACACCGTCTCCAGCTGCAACAAACTTCACATCTCAGACACCGTCTCCAGCTGCAACAAACTTCACATCTCAGACACCGTCTCCAGCTGCAACAAACTTCACATCTCAGACACCGTCTCAGACACCGTCTCCAGCTGCAACAAACTTCACGTCTCAGACACCGTCTCCAGCTGCAACAAGCTTCACATCTCAGACACCGTCTCCAGCTGCAACAAACTTCACATCTCAGACACCGTCTCCAGCTGCAACAAGCTTCACATCTCAGACACCGTCTCCAGCTGCAACAAACTTCACATCTCAGACACCATCTCCAGCTGCAACAAACTTCACATCTCAGACACCGTCTCCAGCTGCAACAAGCTTCACATCTCAGACACCATCTCCAGCTGCAACAAGCTTCACATCTCAGACACCGTCTCCAGCTGCAACAAACTTCACATCTCAGACACCATCTACAGCTGCAACAAACTTCACATCTCAGACACCGTCTCCAGCTGCAACAAGCTTCACATCTCAGACACCATCTCCAGCTGCAACAAACTTCACATCTCAGACACCGTCTCCAGCTGCAACAAACTTCACATCTCAGACACCGTCTCCAGCTGCAACAAACTTCACATCTCAGACACCGTCTCCAGCTGCAACAAACTTCACATCTCAGACACCGTCTCCAGCTGCAACAAACTTCACATCTCAGACACCGTCTCCAGCTGCAACAAACTTCCATTCTCTACTTTACACTGCCACCTTGGCCGGAGACACAGACAGATTGCTCTTGGAGGAAAGGCCTGTTACAGACAGATTGCTCTTGGAGGAACGGCCTGTTACAGACAGATTGCTCTTGGAGGAAAGGACTGTTACAGACAGATTGCTCTTGGAGGAAAGGCCTGTTACAGACAGATTGCTCTTGGAGGAAAGGACTGTTACAGACAGATTGCTCTTGGAGGAAAGGCCTGTTACAGACAGATTGCTCTTGGAGGAAAGGCCTGTTACAGACAGATTGCTCTTGGAGGAAAGGCCTGTTACAGACAGATTGCTCTTGGAGGAAAGGCCTGTATCGTATCAGCCGACTGCCAGCTTGTCAACATCACAGCACCATGACAAGACATGGGTTGTGGAATGTCAGTTTAGAAGCTAAATACTGTGTTTCTATTGGCTAGAGACTGTTCTAATCTAGAGACTGTATTTCTATTGGCTAGAAACTGTGTAATGCCAGTTTAGTCTGTGGATCTATTATTGTGCTTGCCCTGAGACCTTGGATTGGCTGTGGCCATTTGATGACAGGAGAGGTCCACATCACACTGCCCTGAGACTGATGATGCTGCTGCCTACTGTACTGTGGAGACATAACACACCTTGTCTGGTATAGAAATGGGGAGGTTTTTAACTGTCATTTAAACATCTTTACTGGAACAACAAGAGGGTTGTCTTCTAGAAGATGGGGAGGTTTTTAACTGTCATTTAAATCTCTTTACTGAAGATGGGGAGGTTTTTAACTGTCATTTAAACCTCTTTACTGAAACAACAAGATGGATGTCTTCTAGAAGATGGGGAGGTTTTTAACTGTCATTTAAATCTCTTTACTGAAGATGGGGAGGTTTTTAACTGTCATTTAAACCTCTTTACTGAAACAACAAGATGGATGTCTTCTAGAAGATGGGGAGGTTTTTAACTGTCATTTAAACATCTTTACTGGAACAACAAGAGGGATGTCTTCTAGAAGATGGGGAGGTTTTTAACTGTCATTTAAACATCTTTACTGGAACAGCAAGAGGGATGTCTTCTAGAAGATGGGGAGGTTTTAAACTGTCATTTAAACATCTTTACTGGAACAACAAGAGGGATGTCTTCTAGAAGATGGGGAGGTTTTAAACTGTCATTTAAACCTCTTTACTGAAGATGGGGAGGTTTTAAACTGTCATTTAAACATCTTTACTGGAACAACAAGAGGGATGTCTTCTAGAAGATGGGGAGGTTTTTAACTGTCATTTAAACCTCTTTACTGAAGATGGGGAGGTTTTTAACTGTCATTTAAACATCTTTACTGGAACAACAAGAGAGATGTCTTCTAGAAGATGGGGAGGTTTTAAACTGTCATGTAAACCTCTTTACTGAAGATGGGGAGGTTTTAAACTGTCATTTAAACATCTTTACTGGAACAACAAGAGTGATGTCTTCTAGAAGATGGGGAGGTTTTTAACTGTCATTTAAACATCTTTACTGGAACAACAAGAGGGATGTCTTCTAGAAGATGGGGAGGTTTTAAACTGTCATTTAAACATCTTTACTGAAGATGGGGAGGTTTTAAACTGTCATTTAAACATCTTTACTGGAACAACAAGAGGGATGTCTTCTAGAAGATGGGGAGGTTTTTAACTGTCATTTAAACATCTTTACTGGAACAACAAGAGGGATGTCTTCTAGAAGATGGGGAGGTTTTAAACTGTCATTTAAACATCTTTACTGGAACAACAAGAGGGATGTCTTCTAGAAGATGGGGAGGTTTTAAACTGTCATTTAAACCTCTTTACTGAAGATGGGGAGGTTTTTAACTGTCATTTAAACCTCTTTACTGAAACAACAAGAGGGATGTCTTCTAGAAGATGGGGAGGTTTTTATCTGTCATTTAAACCTCTTTACTGAAACAACAAGAGGGATTTCTTCTAGAAGATGGGGAGGTTTTAAACTGTCATTTAAACATCTTTACTGGAACAACAAGAGGGATGTCTTCTAGAAGATGGGGAGGTTTTTAACTGTCATTTAAACATCTTTACTGGAACAACAAGAGGGATGTCTTCTAGAAGATGGGGAGGTTTTTAACTGTCATTTAAACCTCTTTACTGAAGATGGGGAGGTTTTGAACTGTCATTTAAACCTCTTTACTGAAGATGGGAGGTTTTAAACTGTCATTTAAACATCTTTACTGAAACAAGAGGGATGTCTTCTAGAAGATGGGGAGGTTTTTAACTGTCATTTAAACATCTTTACTGAAACAAGAGGGATGTCTTCTAGAAGATGGGGAGGTTTTAAACTGTCATTTAAACATCTTTACTGGAACAACAAGAGGGATGTCTTCTAGAAGATGGGGAGGTTTTTAACTGTCATTTAAACATCTTTACTGAAGATGGGGAGGTTTTTAACTGTCATTTAAACATCTTTACTGGAACAACAAGAGGGATGTCTTCTAGAAGATGGGGAGGTTTTAAACTGTCATTTAAACATCTTTACTGAAGATGGGGAGGTTTTAAACTGTCATTTAAACCTCTTTACTGGAACAACAAGAGGGATGTTTTCTAGAAGATGGGGAGGTTTTAAACTGTCATTTTTTACCAGGGTATATAATTGCATTAGTTGCAATCAAGTGTTGAGACATGAACAGTGCATGTTGTAAATGTCCATATCAGATTAGACACTTCCTGTGTCTCCTGGTGATGACATCAGACCTACAGACAGCACAGTTCTGATGTCACACTGAGAGGGATTCTCCACTAAGGTGTGATGTCCAGTTTACCTCCATCTATAATGGGACCTCTGGACAGGTAAGGAAATGGAATAACCCAAAACACATATCAAATCAAACACATATTTTATTTTCTTCTCACTCTAGCTCAGAGTTATCAAGGTACAGTATTGTTGAGGTACATTATCAAACAGTTGAGTGTTTACTAAGAAAGGGATCATTACACGATCTTGATTGTTGGTGCGGTAGCTACTGAGTTAACAGTTAGGGCTACTGGCCTTCGCTCATCTGTCCAGCCGTCCGTCTGACCACTCCTTAGTTAGAGGAGCGACAAGTGTTTACAGAGGTGAAGGGTCAACCACCCTGACCTCATATTGACCTTACGTTACATAGGTTACATTACATGGGTTTAGAGTTCCAAAAGTTGGAAGATTCCCGGAATCAGGAGGGAATAAGAAGGAAATCCCTAATCCTCCAAACAGGATTTCTGGAAAAGATGTGACTTTTGTGAAAGTGATCAGAAATGTGCATCACTAGTTACATGACAGGGCTTCTATTACCACTGTTATTCATCTGACACACTGTATATATATTCCTGATGACTGGAACAACTCTGTTCTCCATGTACTACACCCTCATTCTGGAACAACTCTGTTTCTCCATGTATTACACCCTCATTCTGGAACAACTCTGTTCTCCATGTATTACACCCTCATTCTGGAACAACTCTGTTTCTCCATGTATTACACCCTCATTCTGGAACAACTCTGTTTCTCCATGTACTACACCCTCATTCTGGAACAACTCTGTTCTCCATGTATTACACCCTCATTCTGGAACAACTCTGTTCTCCATGTATTACACCCTCATTCTGGAACAACTCTGTTCTCCATGTATTACACCCTCATTCTGGAACAACTCTGTTTCTCCATGTATTACACCCTCATTCTGGAACAACTCTGTTCTCCATGTACTACACCCTCATTCTGGAACAACTCTGTTTCTCCATGTATTACACCCTCATTCTGGAACAACTCTGTTCTCCATGTATTACACCCTCATTCTGGAACAACTCTGTTCTCCATGTACTACACCCTCATTCTGGAACAACTCTGTTTCTCCATGTACTACACCCTCATTCTGGAACAACTCTGTTTCTCCATGTATTACACCCTCATTCTGGAACAACTCTGTTCTCCATGTACTACACCCTCATTCTGGAACAACTCTGTTTCTCCATGTATTACACCCTCATTCTGGAACAACTCTGTTCTCCATGTACTACACCCTCATTCTGGAACAACTCTGTTTCTCCATGTACTACACCCTCATTCTGGAACAACTCTGTTCTCCATGTACTACACCCTCATTCTGGAATAACTCTGTTTCTCCATGTATTACACCCTCATTCTGGAACAACTCTGTTCTCCATGTACTACACCCTCATTCTGGAACAACTCTGTTTCTCCATGTACTACACCCTCATTCTGGAACAACTCTGTTCTCCATGTACTACACCCTCATTCTGGAACAACTCTGTTTCTCCATGTATTACACCCTCATTCTGGAACAACTCTGTTCTCCTTGTATTACACCCTCATTCTGGAACAACTCTGTTCTCCATGTACTACACCCTCATTCTGGAACAACTCTGTTTCTCCATGTACTACACCCTCATTCTGGAACAACTCTGTTCTCCATGTATTACACCCTCATTCTGGAACAACTCTGTTCTCCATGTACTACACCCTCATTCTGGAACAACTCTGTTCTCCATGTATTACACCCTCATTCTGGAACAACTCTGTTCTCCTTGTATTACACCCTCATTCTGGAACAACTCTGTTCTCCATGTACTACACCCTCATTCTGGAACAACTCTGTTTCTCCATGTATTACACCCTCATTCTGGGTGGGATACTGGAGTTGGGCTGTTGGGGGTACTGGAGGACTGGAGTTGGGCTGTTGGGGATACTGGAGAACTGGAGTTGAGCTGTTGGGGGTTCTGGAGGACTGGAGTTGGGCTGTTGGGGGTACTGGAGTTGGGCTGTTGGGGGTACTGGAGGACTGGAGTTGGGCTGTTGGGGGTACTGGAGGACTGGAGTTGGGCTGTTGGGGGTACTGGAGTTGAGCTGTTGGGGGTACTGGAGGACTGGAGTTGGGCTGTTGGGGGTACTGGAGGACTGGAGTTGGGCTGTTGGGGGTACTGGAGTTGGACTGTTGGGGGTACTGGAGGACTGGAGTTGGGCTGTTGGGGGTACTGGAGGACTGGAGTTGGACTGTTGGGGGTACTGGAGGACTGGAGTTGGGCTGTTGGGGGTACTGGAGGACTGGAGTTGGGAAACACTAGAGACTAGGGTGCCATTTGGGACGGAGGCAGAACTGTGTGGAGGGTTGGACAGTATGACAGGCTGGAACCAGGGATGGAAACAGAAAGCCACTGGGTTGGACAGTATGACAGGCTGGAACCAGGGATGGAAACAGAAAGCCACTGGGTTGGACAGTATGACAGGCTGGAACCAGGGATGGAAACAGAAAGCCACTGGGTTGGACAGTATGACAGGCTGGAACCAGGGATGGAAACAGAAAGCCACTGGGTTGGACAGGCTGGAACCAGGGATGGAAACAGAAAGCCACTGGGTTGGACAGTATGACAGGCTGGGACCAGGGATGGAAACAGAAAGCCACTGGGTTGGACAATATGACAGGCTGGAACCAGGGATGGAAACAGAAAGCCACTGGGTTGGACAGTATGACAGGCTGGGACCAGGGATGGAAACAGAAAGCCACTGGGTTGGACAGTATGACAGGCTGGAACCAGGGATGGAAACAGAAAGCCACTGGGTTGGACAGTAAGACAGGCTGGAACCAGGGATGGAAACAGAAAGCCACTGGGTTGGACAGTATGACAGGCTGGAACCAGGGATGGAAACAGAAAGCCACTGGGTTGGACAGTATGACAGGCTGGAACCAGGGATGGAAACAGAAAGCCACTGGGTTGGACAGTATGACAGGCTGGAACCAGGGATGGAAACAGAAAGCCACTGGGTTGGACAGTATGACAGGCTGGAACCAGGGATGGAAACAGAAAGCCACTGGGTTGGACAGTATGACAGGCTGGAACCAGGGATGGAAACAGAAAGCCACTGGGTTGGACAGTATGACAGGCTGGAACCAGGGATGGAAACAGAAAGCCACTGGGTTGGACAGTATGACAGGCTGGAACCAGGGATGGAAACACAGCACTTTGGTCTGCTGGCTGTCACAGCTACTGACCGACAAAACACAGACATTTCTAGACGGGGACCGTACTCAGTTCTCTCTTGCTCAGTGTGCATCAATCCAGTCAGGCTTGTTTCTCATTGCTGCCATTGTTGTGCATTGTGTCACTTAAATTAGAGAGATGATCTGCTACTAGGATTATCGTCACAGAGTTTTAATGGATGTCTCTCTGTCTGTGTGTGTGTGTGTGTGTGTAAAAATAAAATGTTGCAATATCAGACAGATTGTGTTTCTTGTCAAAAGCAGTGAATACATGTGATTCAACATGACTTGTGATTCTCTACAAGGTGATTCAACATGACTTGTGATTCTCTACAAGGTGATTCAACATGACTTGTGATTCTCTACAAGGAGATTCAACATGACTTGTGATTCTCTACAAGGTGATTCAACATGACTTGTGATTCTCTACAAGGAGATTCAACATGACTTGTGATTCTCTACAAGGTGATTCAACATGACTTGTGATTCTCTACAAGGTGATTCAACATGACTTGTGATTCTCTACAAGGTGATTCAACATGACTTGTGATTCTCTACAAGGTGATTCAACATGACTTGTGATTCTCTACAAGGTGATTCAACATGACTTGTGATTCTCTACAAGGTGATTCAACATGACTTGTGATTCTCTACAAGGTGATTCAACATGACTTGTGATTCTCTACAAGGTGATTCAACGTGACTTGTGATTCAACGTGACTTGTGATTCTCTACAAGGTGATTCAACGTGACTTGTGATTCTCTACAAGGTGATTCAACATGACTTGTGATTCTCTACAAGGTGATTCAACGTGACTTGTGATTCTCTACAAGGTGATTCAACATGACTTGTGATTCTCTACAAGGTGATTCAACATGACTTGTGATTCTCTACAAGGTGATTCAACGTGACTTGTGATTCTCTACAAGGTGATTCAACATGACTTGTGATTCTCTACAAGGTGATTCAACGTGACTTGTGATTCTCTACAAGGTGATTCAACATGACTTGTGATTCTCTACAAGGTGATTCAACATGACTTGTGATTCTCTACAAGGTGATTCAACGTGACTTGTGATTCTCTACAAGGTGATTCAACATGACTTGTGATTCTCTACAAGGTGATTCAACGTGACTTGTGATTCTCTACAAGGTGATTCAACATGACTTGTGATTCTCTACAAGGTGATTCAACATGACTTGTGATTCTCTACACGGTGATTCAACATGACTTGTGATTCTCTACAAGGTGATTCAACATGACTTGTGATTCTCTACAAGGTGATTCAACGTGACTTGTGATTCTCTACAAGGTGATTCAACATGACTTGTGATTCTCTACAAGGTGATTCAACATGACTTGTGATTCTCTACAAGGTGATTCAACATGACTTGTGATTCTCTACAAGGTGATTCAACATGACTTGTGATTCTCTACACGGTGATTCAACATGACTTGTGATTCTCTACAAGGTGATTCAACATGACTTGTGATTCTCTACAAGGTGATTCAACATGACTTGTGATTCTCTACAAGGTGATTCAACATGACTTGTGATTCTCTACAAGGTGATTCAACATGACTTGTGATTCTCTACAAGGTGATTCAACATGACTTGTGATTCTCTACAAGGTAATTCAACATGACTTGTGATTCTCTACAAGGTGATTCAACATGACTTGTGATTCTCTACAAGGTGATTCAACATGACTTGTGATTCTCTACAAGGTGATTCAACATGACTTGTGATTCTCTACAAGGTGATTCAACATGGACAACAGGTTTCTTTGTGGGATCTGGTTTCTAAAATCACTGTGTTTATTGCAGAATTAGCTGATTTATGCGAAAAAGGCACCATGATAACTATACACATACAATTAGAAATATTTATAATAAAATCTCCCCTCAAAACACATCCATGTGTATTTGACCTCGATTGGCACAAACAACGTTTTGCAAATTGCACATCTCTTCTGAATGGGTCGGCAGGTAGCCTAGTTATTAGAGCGTTGGACTTGTAACTGAAAGGTTGGAAGATTGGATCCCCGAGCCGACAAGGTAAAAATCTGTCGTTCTGCCCCTGAACAAGGCGGTTAACCCACTGTTCCCCGGGAGGCCGTCATTGTAAATATGAATTTGGTCTTAACTGACTTGCCTAGTTAAATAAAGGTCTAATAAAAATGTAAAATAACATGCTACACCTTAAAGACATGTTTTATTTATATATATTATCTCTACATTATCATTCATTAACCAAAGCATTTAGAGTTGGCAACATTAACAAAGACCTGGCAGCTAGGGGGCACTACTGGTCTGGCAGGGCCACTGGGTCTCCATTTTGGATCTGACGCAGTGTCAGAGCCATAGACTTCTGGTCAATGCTCTCCCCAGTTTCCTAAACATTTCCTTATCCACTTTCCCATAGTGACACATTCCCAGACACATAAACACACCAGTGGGTTGAACTGGCCAAACAGAACCCCAGTGAGAACAGACCACAACATTTCTGATGTACCCAAATGACACATTAAGCCAACAATGTATTGGTTAGTATACTGTACATCTCCTTCTCACCCCCCCCCCCCCCCCCCTTAAAAGATTTAGATGCACTATTGTAAAGTGGCTGTTCCACTGGATGTCATAAGGTGAATGCACCAATTTGTAAGTCGCTAAGAGCGTCTGCTAAATGACTTAAATGTAAATGTAAATCTCATCCTGTGCAGGCTTTTCTAATTGAAGATTTCCTCTCGTCCCTCTAGTGGATGTGTCTGGAACTGCAGGACAGTAGAATTTACAGTCTCTTCATCCATCTACACACACAGCATTACATGTGTGTAGTCGCCACACTGCTGTTACTGTCCTTGTGTTGGAGTAGGATTGTTTTACTAAACAAAGCACATTCTGGTCTTCCAGTCATTTTTCCCAGATTAAGTAAACATCGTCTGTAGTTTAAACTACCCGTGGAATGAGGAGTCCTCGGAAAACATGGAGATAGGAAAACTAACCGATTGAAGAGATTTTTACCATTATAATATCTGTGTGTAGCTAGGTAGGTCATCTACTAAACATGTCTAGAGGTCAGCTAGGTAGGTCATCTACTAAACATGTCTAGAGGTCATGATTTAACATGATTAACCTGTTAACTCACCTGTTTAGACATGATTAACCTGTTAACTCACCTGTTTAGACATGATTAACCTGTTAACTCACCTGTTTAGACATGATTAACCTGTTAACTCACCTGTGTAGACATGATTAACCTGTTAACTCACCTGTGTAGACATGATTAACCTGTTAACTCACCTGTGTAGACATGATTAACCTGTTAACTCACCTGTGTAGACATGATTAACCTGTTAACTCACCTGTGTAGACATGATTAACCTGTTAACTCACCTGTTTAGACATGATTAACCTGTTAACTCACCTGTGTAGACATGATTAACCTGTTAACTCACCTGTGTAGACATGATTAATCTGTTAACTCACCTGTGTAGACATGATTAACCTGTTAACTCACCTGTGTAGACATGATTAATCTGTTAACTCACCTGTGTAGACATGATTAACCTGTTAACTCACCTGTGTAGACATGATTAATCTGTTAACTCACCTGTTTAGACATGATTAACCTGTTAACTCACCTGGCTAGACATGATTAACCTGTTAACTCACCTGTGTAGACATGATTAACCTGTTAACTCACCTGTGTAGACATGATTAACCTGTTAACTCACCTGTGTAGACATGATTAACCTGTTAACTCACCTGTGTAGACATGATTAACCTGTTAACTCACCTGTGTAGACATGATTAATCTGTTAACTCACCTGTTTAGACATGATTAACCTGTTAACTCACCTGTTTAGACATGATTAACCTGTTAACTCACCTGTTTAGACATGATTAACCTGTTAACTCACCTGGCTAGACATGATTAATCTGTTAACTCACCTGTGTAGACATGATTAACCTGTTAACTCACCTGTTTAGACATGATTAACCTGTTAACTCACCTGTGTAGACATGATTAACCTGTTAACTCACCTGTGTAGACATGATTAACCTGTTAACTCACCTGTGTAGACATGATTAATCTGTTAACTCACCTGTTTAGACATGATTAACCTGTTAACTCACCTGTGTAGACATGATTAATCTGTTAACTCACCTGTGTAGACATGATTAACCTGTTAACTCACCTGTGTAGACATGATTAACCTGTTAACTCACCTGTGTAGACATGATTAATCTGTTAACTCACCTGTTTAGACATGATTAACCTGTTAACTCACCTGTGTAGACATGATTAACCTGTTAACTCACCTGTGTAGACATGATTAACCTGTTAACTCACCTGTGTAGACATGATTAATCTGTTAACTCACCTGTTTAGACATGATTAACCTGTTAACTCACCTGTGTAGACATGATTAATCTGTTAACTCACCTGTTTAGACATGATTAACCTGTTAACTCACCTGTTTAGACATGATTAACCTGTTAACTCACCTGTGTAGACATGATTAACCTGTTAACTCACCTGTGTAGACATGATTAACCTGTTAACTCACCTGTGTAGACATGATTAACCTGTTAACTCACCTGTGTAGACATGATTAATCTGTTAACTCACCTGGCTAGACATGATTAACCTGTTAACTCACCTGGCTAGACATGATTAACCTGTTAACTCACCTGTGTAGACATGACTAGCTACATCTGACTAGTGTGCCACAAGATAGAACTATAGTCATTTAGACGGACTATAATCAGTGGTGCAGTGGAAGGTGTACACAGGAATTCACCATATACCCATGTATTTTACAGTGGGCATTGCGTATACTCTCTTCTTAATCCCCAGGATGCGTATCAAAGTGGTGTAGTGGAGGTAGACGCCCCGTACCAATCAATACGGCTGACGGATCAGAATGTTTAGCATTAAAATGTTGACTGTCTATTGTTTCTTCGCGTGTTAAACACAGCAATGTGCACACGGCGGTAGACCTAGAACAACTGTTACGACAATGGGGCGGCAGGGTAGCCTAGTGGTTAGAGCGTTGGGCTAGTAACTGAAAGGTTGCAAGTTAAAATCCACGAGCTGACAAGGTACAAATCTGTCGTTCTGCCCCTGAACAAGGCAGTTAACCCACTGTTCCCAGGCTGTCATTGTAAATAAGAATTTGTTTTTAACTGACTTGCCTAGTTAAATAAAGGTGAAATAAAATAAAAAATGTTACAACATGCAATTTGTGGGAAAACACGGTTCTAAAATGCACACCGTACATGTGAATGTTTTCATGTTACAGAGATGGAAATATCCATTAGACTGTAGACTGTAGCTGGTCCATGTTACATGTGTTGTTAGGGGAGATCTAAAGATGCAACAACTATCATGGGTTGTTAGGGGAGATCTAAAGATGCAACAACTATCATGGGTTGTTAGGGGAGATCTAAAGATGCAACAACTATCATGGGTTGTTAGGGGAGATCTAAAGATGCAACAACTATCATGGGTTGTTAGGGGAGATCTAAAGATACAACAACTATCATGGGTTGTTAGGGGAGATCTACAGATACAACAACTATCATGGGTTGTTAGGGGAGATCTAAAGATGCAACAACTATCATGGGTTGTTAGGGGAGATCTAAAGATACAACAACTATCATGGGTTGTTAGGGGAGATCTAAAGATACAACAACTATCATGGGTTGTTAGGGGAGATCTAAAGATGAAACAACTATCATGGGTTGTTAGGGGAGATCTAAAGATACAACAACTATCATGGGTTGTTAGGGGAGATCTAAAGATGCAACAACTATCATGGGTTGTTAGGGGAGATCTAAAGATGCAACAACTATCATGGGTTGTTAGGGGAGATCTAAAGATACAACAACTATCATGGGTTGTTAGGGGAGATCTAAAGATGGAACAACTATCATGGGTTGTTAGGGGAGATCTAAAGATGAAACAACTATCATGGGTTGTTAGGGGAGATCTAAAGATGCAACAACTATCATGGGTTGTTAGGGGAGATCTAAAGATGAAACAACTATCATGGGTTGTTAGGGGAGATCTAAAGATACAACAACTATCATGGGTTGTTAGGGGAGATCTAAAGATACAACAACTATCATGGGTTGTTAGGGGAGATCTAAAGATACAACAACTATCATGGGTTGTTAGGGGAGATCTAAAGATACAACAACTATCATGGGTTGTTAGGGGAGATCTAAAGATACAACAACTATCATGGGTTGTTAGGGGAGATCTAAAGATACAACAACTATCATGGATTGTTGGGGGAGATCTAAAGATACAACAACTATCATGGGTTGTTAGGGGAGATCTAAAGATACAACAACTATCATGGGTTGTTAGGGGAGATCTAAAGATACAACAACTATCATGGGTTGTTAGGGGAGATCTAAAGATGCAACAACTATCATGGGTTGTTGGGGGAGATCTAAAGATACAACAACTATCATGGGTTGTTAGGGGAGATCTAAAGATACAACAACTATCATGGGTTGTTAGGGGAGATCTAAAGATGCAACAACTATCATGGGTTGTTAGGGGAGATCTAAAGATGGAACAACTATCATGGGTTGTTAGGGGAGATCTAAAGATACAACAACTATCATGGGTTGTTAGGGGAGATCTAAAGATGAAACAACTATCATGGGTTGTTAGGAGAGATCTAAAGATACAACAACTATCATGGGTTGTTAGGGGAGATCTAAAGATGGAACAACTATCATGGGTTGTTAGGGGAGATCTAAAGATACAACAACTATCATGGGTTGTTAGGGGAGATCTAAAGATGCAACAACTATCATGGGTTGTTAGGGGAGATCTAAAGATGCAACAACTATCATGGGTTGTTAGGGGAGATCTAAAGATACAACAACTATCATGGGTTGTTAGGGGAGATCTAAAGATACAACAACTATCATGGGTTGTTAGGGGAGATCTAAAGATACAACAACTATCATGGGTTGTTAGGGGAGATCTAAAGATACAACAACTATCATGGGTTGTTAGGGGAGATCTAAAGATGCAACAACCATCATGGGTTGTTAGGGGAGATCTAAAGATACAACAACTATCATGGGTTGTTAGGGGAGATCTAAAGATACAACAACTATCATGGGTTGTTAGGGGAGATCTAAAGATGCAACAACCATCATGGGCTGCTGATATGACCAGGATAATCAACAACTATCATGGGTTGCTGATATGACCAGGATAATCAACTATCATCGGTTTCTGATATGACCAGGATAATCAACAACTATCATGGGCTGCTGATATGACCAGGATAATCAACAACTATCATGGGTTTCTGATATGACCAGGATAATCAACAACTATCATGGGTTTCTGATATGACTAGGATAATCAACAACTATCATGGGTTGCTGATATGACCAGGATAATCAACAACTATCATGGGTTTCTGATATGACCAGGATAATCAACAACTATCATGGGTTTCTGATATGACTAGGATAATCAACAACTATCATGGGTTGCTGATATGACCAGGATAATCAACAACTATCATGGGTTTCTGATATGACCAGGATTGTGTCTTTGGCTGCTGGACAATGAAAGAACGTTGATTTGAAAACCAACAGAACAGGACAGCTCATATTAGGAAGTCTTCACATAACAATGGCCTCCATGTTTCTCTGGTGGGATTTTGGCTATAAGCTAATTTGAAGAAGGTAACACATGCCTCATAATATGAAGTAAAATGTCCAGGTTTCAAACAATTAAGGAACAAGGAAAATATAGCGATGCTAACGACAGGCCTAACCATCTTCTGGTAGATGGAAAGGCTTCCCTATAAACCTTCTCTATTAAATGTTAACTACAAAGTAGCCTCTGCCTACCTGGCAGAATGATACCAGGATTATTTACATCAATCCAGTGGCTATATTATCAAACTCCATCTCATGTGCTACAGAAACACAGCTAACCAAACCTAGCCGTGCCCTCACCCACCTGGACCACAGGAACACGTATGTGAGGATGCTGTTCATTGACTACAGCTCAGCCTTGAATACCATCGTGCCCTTTAAACTCCCCACATCGCTCACGGCCCTGAACTCCTCCCTCTGCAACTGGGTCCTGGACTTCCTGACGGGCCGCCCCCAGGTGGTGAAGGTAGTATACCATAGTGCCCTTTAAACTCCCGGCCCTGAACTCCTTCCCTCTGCAACTGGGTCCTGGGCTTCCTGACGGGCCGCCCCCAGGTGGTGAAGGTAGTATACCATAGTGCCCTTTAAACTCCCCACAACGCTCACGGCCCTGAACTATTCCCTCTGCAACTGGGTCCTGGACTTCCTGACGGGCCGCCCCCAGGTGGTGAAGGTAGTATACCATAGTGCCCTTTAAACTCCCCACAACGCTCACGGCCCTGGGTCTGAACTCCTCCCTCTGCAACTCTGCCTGACTATGTAAGACCAATACGACCTGTACAGCTTGGTTTGTCCTGACTGTGAAAGACCAATACGACCTGTACAGCTTGGTTTGTCCTGACTGTGAAAGACCAATATGAACAGTACAGCTTGGTTTGGCCTGACTGTGAAAGACGAATATGACCTGTACAGCTTGGTTTGGCCTGACTGTGAAAGACCAATACGACCTGTACAGCTTGGTTTGTCCTGACTGTGAAAGACCAATACGACCTGTACAGCTTGGTTTGTCCTGACTGTGAAAGACCAATATGAACTGTACAGCTTGGTTTGGCCTGACTGTGAAAGACCAATATGACCTGTACAGCTTGGTTTGTCTTGACTGTGAAAGACCAATATGACCTGTACAGCTTGGTTTGTCCTGACAGTGAAAGACCAATATGACCAGTACAGCTTGGTTTGTCCTGACTGTGAAAGACCAATATGACCAGTACAGCTTGGTTTGTCCTGACTGTGAACGACCAATATGAACTGAACAGCTTGGTTTGGCCTGACTGTGAAAGACCAATATGAACTGTACAGCTTGGTTTGGCCTGACTGTGAAAGACCAATATGACCTGTACAGCTTGGTTTGTCTTGACTGTGAAAGACCAATATGACCTGTACAGCTTGGTTTGTCCTGACTGTGAAAGACCAATACCACCAGTACAGCTTGGTTTGTCCTGACAGTGAAAGACCAATATGACCAGTACAGCTTGGTTTGTCCTGACTGTGAAAGACCAATATGACCAGTAGAGCTTGGTTTGTCCTGACTGTGAACGACCAATATGAACTGAACAGCTTGGTTTGGCCTGACTGTGACAGACCAATTTGAACTGTACAGCTTGGTTTGGCCTGACTGTGAAAGACCAATATGAACTGTACAGCTTGGTGTGGCCTGACTGTGAAAGACCAATACGACCTGTACAGCTTGGTTTGTCCTGACTGTGAAAGACCAATATGAACTGTACAGCTTGGTTTGTCCTGACTGTGAAAGACCAATATGAACTGTACAGCTTGGTTTGTCCTGACTGTGAAAGACCAATACGACCTGTACAGCTTGGTTTGGCCTGACTGTGTAAGACCAATATGACCTGTACAGCTTGGTTTGTCCTGACTGTGAAAGACCAATATGAACTGTACAGCTTGGTTTGGCCTGACTGTGTAAGACCAATACGACCAGTACAGCTTGGTTTGCCCTGACTGTGAAAAACCAATACAGCTTGGTTTGGCCTGACTGTGAAAGACCAATATGAACTGTACAGCTTGGTTTGGCCTGACTGTGAAAGACCAATATGACCTGTACAGCTTGGTTTGTCTTGACTGTGAAAGACCAATATGACCTGTACAGCTTGGTTTGTCTTGACTGTGAAAGACCAATATGACCAGTACAGCTTGGTTTGTCCTGACTGTGAACGACCAATATGAACTGAACAGCTTGGTTTGTCCTGACTGTGAAAGACCAATATGAACTGTACAGCTTGGTTTGGCCTGACTGTGAAAGACCAATATGACCTGTACAGCTTGGTTTGTCCTGACTGTGAAAGACCAATATGAACTGTACAGCTTGGTTTGGCTTGACTGTGTAAGACCAATACGACCAGTACAGCTTGGTTTGCCCTGACTGTGAAAGACCAATACAGCTTGGTTTGGCCTGACTGTGAAAGACCAATACGACCTGTACAGCTTGGTTTGGCCTGACTGTGAAAGACCAATATGACCTGTACAGCTTGGTTTGTCCTGACTGTGAAAGACCAATATGACCTGTACAGCTTGGTTTGTCCTAACTGTGAAAGACCAATACAACCAGTACAGCTTGGTTTGTCCTGACTGTGAAAGACCAATATGACCTGTACAGCTTGGTTTGTCCTGACTGTGAAAGACCAATATGACCTGTACAGCTTGGTTTGTCCTGACTGTGAAAGACCAATACAACCAGTACAGCTTGGTTTGTCCTGACTGTGAAAGACCAATATGACATGTACAGCTTGGTTTGTCCTGACTGTGAAAGACCAATACAACCAGTACAGCTTGGTTTGTCCTGACTGTGAAAGACCAATATGTCCTGTACAGCTTGGTTTGTCCTGACTGTGAAAGACCAATATGACCTGTACAGCTTGGTGTGTCCTGACTGTGAATGACCAATATGACCTGTACAGCTTTGTTTGGCCTGACTGTGAAAGACCAATACGACCTGTACAGCTTGGTTTGGCCTGACTGTGAAAGACCAATATGACCTGTACAGCTTGGTTTGGCCTGACTGTGAAAGACCAATACGACCTGTACAGCTTGGTTTGGCCTGACTGTGAAAGACCAATATGACCTGTACAGCTTGGTTTGGCCTGACTGTGAAAGACCAATACGACCTGTACAGCTTGGTTTGTCCTGACTGTGAAAGACCAATATGTCCTGTACAGCTTGGTTTGTCCTGACTGTGAAAGACCAATACCACCAGTACAGCTTGGTTTGTCCTGACTGTGAAAGACCAATATGAACTGTACAGCTTGGTTTGTCCTGACTGTGAACGACCAATATGACCTGTACAGCTTGGTTTGGCCTGACTGTGAAAGACCAATATGACCTGTACAGCTTGGTTTGTCCTGACTGTGAAAGACCAATATGAACAGTACAGCTTGGTTTGGCCTGACTGTGAAAGACCAATACGACCTGTACAGCTTGGTTTGGCCTGACTGTGAAAGACCAATACGACCTGTACAGCTTGGTTTGGCCTGACTGTGAAAGACCAATATGACCTGTACAGCTTGGTTTGGCCTAACTGTGAAAGACCAATACGACCTGTACAGCTTGGTTTGGCCTGACTGTGAAAGACCAATACGACCTGTACAGCTTGGTTTGGCCTGACTGTGAAAGACCAATATGAACTGTACAGCTTGGTTTGGCCTGACTGTGAAAGACCAATATGACCTGTACAGCTTGGTTTGGCCTGACTGTGAAAGACCAATATGACCTGTACAGCTTGGTTTGTCCTGACTGTGAAAGACCAATATGAACTGTACAGCTTGGTTTGTCCTGACTGTGAAAGACCAATATGAACAGTACAGCTTGGTTTGTCCTGACTGTGAAAGACCAATATGAACTGTACAGCTTGGTTTGGCCTGACTGTGAAAGACCAATACGACCTGTACAGCTTGGTTTGTCCTGACTGTGAAAGACCAATATGAACTGTACAGCTTGGTTTGTCCTGACTGTGAACGACCAATATGACCTGTACAGCTTGGTTTGGCCTGACTGTGAAAGACCAATATGACCTGTACAGCTTGGTTTGTCCTGACTGTGAAAGACCAATATGAACAGTACAGCTTGGTTTGGCCTGACTGTGAAAGACCAATACGACCTGTACAGCTTGGTTTGGCCTGACTGTGAAAGACCAATACGACCTGTACAGCTTGGTTTGGCCTGACTGTGAAAGACCAATATGACCTGTACAGCTTGGTTTGGCCTAACTGTGAAAGACCAATACGACCTGTACAGCTTGGTTTGGCCTGACTGTGAAAGACCAATACGACCTGTACAGCTTGGTTTGGCCTGACTGTGAAAGACCAATATGACCTGTACAGCTTGGTTTGTCCTGACTGTGAAAGACCAATATGAACTGTACAGCTTGGTTTGTCCTGACTGTGAAAGACCAATATGAACAGTACAGCTTGGTTTGTCCTGACTGTGAAAGACCAATATGACCTGTACAGCTTGGTTTGTCCTGACTGTGAAAGACCAATACGACCAGTACAGCTTGGTTTGTCCTGACTGTGAAAGACCAATATGGGATTGTAGGTCCTTCAGAGTGTATGTCACTGTTTCTCATCTCATTCTTTCACACAGGGCGCCCTTCCTTTGCCGGGTGAGCTGGTTGAAGTTTTTCTCTTGCTAAATGTGATTCTACCCACTTCTCCAGTCACTCCTACACCACTGGCTATGATAACATACATAACATGATGAATGGAAGCATGTTTATCACAGTCTGATGCACCTCATGAAAGAAAATATCTTTACACTGTAAACGACTGTATCTGAAATTCATTTGACCAATGTCATTTATATGAAGTTACTATTTTGGCATATTACCATAACATAAAAGAAGATATATACATAAATATAATATTATTCTCTTTACCAGTAAACCAGAAGATTTACACAATAATGATTATATTCCACATTTGGTTATTATAAACATCTTGTCATTCATATCTGATCGGAATCTAGTCACAGACGGTCGGTTCTATTTCGTCTGTACGTCAAGACCCCACCTGATCATTCTGTGTCCAGGGTTATCCTATACACCCCCCCCCCCCTCCTAGACCACACCTGATCCAATCTGTCCAGTGTTACCCTATACACCCCCCCCCCCCCCAAGACAACTATGACACCTGTATCTAGAATAACTCTGGTCCAATGAGGGGTAGGTTGAAACTATTTTCTCCTTCTACTTTTCCCAGCATCCTGTGCATGAAATAAATGACAAATTTTAATCAAAGACAATAGTTCATTGAAGTGTAAGTGTATAAATCCACAAGTATCCCATCAGGCACCCCGGTTGGGATGCTAACTCTGTGTGCTGTAGTCCATGTTGAGCGCTCCAGTCTCTGTCTGTCTAGTGTTGCTTCCCTCCTAAGGTGACTGCTCCAGAAGCTGCTGTCGTCGCCTCAGGATCTCAGCGAACTGGGCGCGCTCCGTGGCGTCCTGGAAACAGAAACCGTGACAACGTAAAGGGGCGTGGTCACGAGGGAGGTGGGCGAGGCCTGGTTCAGTGGCTGCTGCTCTCGTCAAATGACTCCACCCCCGAGTCACAGGCCGCGACCGACAGCTGCTCCTGACGCCGCCGCATGATCTCCTGCAGCTCGGACCCTGAACTACTCTGGAGGGAGAGAGGGAGAGGGGGACGGGGGGAGGGAGAGGGGGACGGGGGGAGGGAGGGGGGGAGGGGGAGAGAGAGGGGGACGGAGGGAGGGAGGGAGGGAGGGGGAGGGGGAGAGAGGGGGAGAGACAGAGACAGGGGGACGGGTGGAGGGAGGGAGGGAGGGAGGGGGAGAGAGGGAGGGAGGGGGAGAGAGGGAGGGAGGGGGAGAGAGGGAGGGGGAGAGAGAGAGACAGGGGGACGGGTGGAGGGAGGGAGGGGGAGAGATGGAGGGAGGGAGGGGGGGATGGAGAGGGGGACGGGGGGAGGGAGGGGGGGAGGGGGAGAGAGAGACAGGGGGACGGGTGGAGGGAGGGAGGGAGGGGGAGAGAGAGAGAGGGGGATGGGTGGAGGGAGGGAGGGGGAGAGAGAGAGAGGGGGATGGGTGAAGGGAGGGAGGGGGAGAGAGGGAGGGAGGGGGGGGGAGAGAGAGGGAGGGAGGGGGGGGGGAGGGAGGGAGGGAGGGGGGGGGAGAGGCAAGGGGACGGGTGGAGGGAGGGAGGGGGAGAGAGAGAGACAGGGGGACGGGTGGAGGGAGGGAGGGGGAGAGAGAGAGAGACAGGGGGGCGGGTGGAGGGAGGGAGGGGGAGAGAGAGAGACAGGGAGAAAATTAAAGGGATATAGAGAGAGAAAGGGAGAGAGAGAGAGAGAAATGGAGAGAGAGAGAAAGGGAGAGATAGAGGGGGATATATATAGAGAAAGGGAGAGATAGAGGGGGATATAGAGAGATAGAGGGGGATATAGAGAGAGAGGGGATATAGAGAGAGAAAGGGAGAGATAGAGGGAGAGATAGAGGGGGATATAGAGAGAGAGAGAAAGGGGGAGATAGAGAGAGAAAGAGAAAGGAGGTTAGAGTCAGTAGAGATGTATCCCAAAGAGGAACACTACGGAACTAAATAATATCCTCACTCATCGCAGTAGGGCTGAATCATAGAGTTGACAACAGTAGTGAGGTCCCCCTAGAAGTCATTCTAGTGTTTATAACTCTACGTCTCCACTAGAGAACTGAATAATATCCTCACTCATCACAGTAGTGTGGTCCCTCTAGAAGTCATTCTAGTGTTTATAACTACGTCTCCACTAGAGAACTGAATAATATCCTCACTCATCACAGTAGGGTGGTCCCTCTAGAAACCATTCTAGTGTTTATAACTCTACGTCTCCACTAGAGAACTGAGCGTCAGGGGAGAAGCTCACCAGCTGGGTAGCTACAGGGAAACTGTTAGTAAATGAAGAGAGTCTGGTGGGAGAATCCTGTGACCGGTCAGACAGTAGGTCTATGCTAGCTCTGGCCTGAGAGAGCTGTTGTCCTGCAGATCTACTGACCGTTAGACCGAAAACCAGCCGGACAACATCGTTCTAAGGACCAGCGCTGGAATAAACCTTTTGTTTTCAGAGCTGATCCACAAATACCTACATTTCCTTTAGGCAGACTCACTCAACCTGTTATAAACTGACCTGTAGTTCCATTAGTAGTATTATACATTACACTCAACCTGTTATAAACTGACCTGTAGTTCCATTAGTAGTATTATACATTACACTCAACCTGTTATAAACTGACCTGTAGTTCCATTAGTAGTATAACACTCAACCTGTTATAAACTGACCTGTAGTTCCATTAGTAGTATAACACTCAACCTGTTATAAACTGACCTGTAGTTCCATTAGTAGTATAACACTCAACCTGTTATAAACTGACCTGTAGTTCCATTAGTAGTATAACACTCAACCTGTTATAAACTGACCTGTAGTTCCATTAGTAGTATAACACTCAACCTGTTATAAACTGACCTGTAGTTCCATTAGTAGTATAACACTCAACCTGTTATAAACTGACCTGTAGTTCCATTAGTAGTATAACACTCAACCTGTTATAAACTGACCTGTAGTTCCATTAGTAGTATAACACTCAACCTGTTATAAACTGACCTGTAATTCCATTAGTAGTATAACACTCAACCTGTTATAAACTGACCTGTAGTTCCATTAGTAGTATAACACTCAACCTGTTATAAACTGACCTGTAGTTCCATTAGTAGTATAACACTCAACCTGTTATAAACTGACCTGTAGTTCCATTAGTAGTATAACACGCAACCTGTTATAAACTGACCTGTAGTTCCATTAGTAGTATAACACTCAACCTGTTATAAACTGACCTGTAGTTCCATTAGTAGTATAACACTCAACCTGTTATAAACTGACCTGTAGTTCCATTAGTAGTATTACACTCAACCTGTTATAAACTGACCTGTAGTTCCATTAGAGTATTACACTCAACCTGTTATAAACTGACCTGTAGTTCCATTAGTAGTATTACACTCAACCTGTTATAAACTGACCTGTAGTTCCATTAGAGTATTACACTCAACCTGTTATAAACTGACCTGTAGTTCCATTAGTAGTATAACACTCAACCTGTTATAAACTGACCTGTAGTTCCATTAGTAGTATAACACTCAACCTGTTATAAACTGACCTGTAGTTCCATTAGTAGTATAACACTCAACCTGTTATAAACTGACCTGTAGTTCCATTAGTAGTATAACACTCAACCTGTTATAAACTGACCTGTAGTTCCATTAGTAGTATAACACTCAACCTGTTATAAACTGACCTGTAGTTCCATTAGTAGTATAACACTCAACCTGTTATAAACTGACCTGTAGTTCCATTAGTAGTATAACACTCAACCTGTTATAAACTGACCTGTAGTTCCATTAGTAGTATAACACTCAACCTGTTATAAACTGACCTGTAGTTCCATTAGTAGTATAACACTCAACCTGTTATAAACTGACCTGTAGTTCCATTAGTAGTATAACACTCAACCTGTTATAAACTGACCTGTAGTTCCATTAGTAGTATAACACTCAACCTGTTATAAACTGACCTGTAGTTCCATTAGTAGTATTACACTCAACCTGTTATAAACTGACCTGTAGTTCCATTAGTAGTATTACACTCAACCTGTTATAAACTGACCTGTAGTTCCATTAGTAGTATAACACTCAACCTGTTATAAACTGACCTGTAGTTCCATTAGTAGTATAACACTCAACCTGTTATAAACTGACCTGTAGTTCCATTAGTAGTATAACACTCAACCTGTTATAAACTGACCTGTAGTTCCATTAGTAGTATTACACTCAACCTGTTATAAACTGACCTGTAGTTCCATTAGTAGTATTACACTCAACCTGTTATAAACTGACCTGTAGTTCCATTAGAGTATTACACTCAACCTGTTATAAACTGACCTGTAGTTCCATTAGTAGTATAACACTCAACCTGTTATAAACTGACCTGTAGTTCCATTAGTAGTATAACACTAAACCTGTTATAAACTGACCTGTAGTTCCATTAGTAGTATTATACATTGCACTCAACCTGTTATAAACTGACCTGTAGTTCCATTAGTAGTATAACACTCAACCTGTTATAAACTGACCTGTAATTCCATTAGTAGTATAACACTAAACCTGTTATAAACTGACCTGTAGTTCCATTAGTAGTATTATACATTACACTCAACCTGTTATAAACTGACCTGTAGTTCCATTAGTAGTATAACACTCAACCTGTTATAAACTGACCTGTAGTTCCATTAGTAGTATAACACTCAACCTGTTATAAACTGACCTGTAGTTCCATTAGTAGTATAACACTCAACCTGTTATAAACTGACCTGTAGTTCCATTAGTAGTATAACACTCAACCTGTTGGAAACTGACCTGTAGTTCCATTAGTAGTATTATACATTACACTCAACCTGTTCTAAACTGACCTGTAGTTCCATTAGTAGTATTATACATTACACTCAACCTGTTATAAACTGACCTGTAGTTCCATTAGTAGTATTATACATTACACTCAACCTGTTCTAAACTGACCTGTAGTTCCATTAGTAGTATTATACATTACACTCAACCTGTTATAAACTGACCTGTAGTTCCATTAGTAGTATAACACTCAACCTGTTATAAACTGACCTGTAGTTCCATTAGTAGTATAACACTCAACCTGTTGTAAACTGACCTGTAGTTCCATTAGTAGTATAACACTCAACCTGTTATAAACTGACCTGTAGTTCCATTAGTAGTATAACACTCAACCTGTTGTAAACTGACCTGTAGTTCCATTAGTAGTATAACACTCAACCTGTTATAAACTGACCTGTAGTTCCATTAGTAGTATAACACTCAACCTGTTATAAACTGACCTGTAGTTCCATTAGTAGTATAACACTCAACCTGTTATAAACTGACCTGTAGTTCCATTAGTAGTATAACACTCAACCTGTTATAAACTGACCTGTAGTTCCATTAGTAGTATAACACTCAACCTGTTATAAACTGACCTGTAGTTCCATTAGTAGTATAACACTCAACCTGTTATAAACTGACCTGTAGTTCCATTAGTAGTATTATACATGTTTATACACAAGGATCACCATTTTTATACATACTATACATATATTATACATATACATATACAGTATTATACACTGGGTGGTGGTTATCTAGGAAGGAGACAAGGTGGTTATCTAGGAAGGAGACAAGGTGGTTATCTAGGAAGGAGACTAGGTGGTGGGGTCTTAAAGCCATGGTGGTTATCTAGGAAGGAGACTAGGTGGTGGGGTCTTAAAGCCATGGTGGTTATCTAGGAAGGAGACTAGGCGGTGGGGTCTTAAAGCCATGGTGGTTATCTAGGAAGGAGACTAGGTGCTGGGGTCTTAAAGCCATGGTGGTTATCTAGGAAGGAGACAAGGTGGTGGGGTCTTAAAGCCATGGTGGTTATCTAGGAAGGAGACAAGGTGGTGGGGTCTTAAAGCCATGGTGGTTATCTAGGAAGGAGACTAGGTGGTGGGGTCTTAAAGCCAAGGTGGTTATCTAGGAAGGAGACTAGGTGGTGGGGTCTTAAAGCCATGGTGGTTATCTAGGAAGGAGACAAGGTGGTGGGGTCTTAAAGCCATGGTGGTTATCTAGGAAGGAGACAAGGTGGTGGGGTCTTAAAGCCATGGTGGTTATCTAGGAAGGAGACTAGGTGGTGGGGTCTTAAAGCCATGGTGGTTATCTAGGAAGGAGACTAGGTGGTGGGGTCTTAAAGCCATGGTGGTTATCTAGGAAGGAGACTAGGTGGTGGGGTCTTAAAGCCATGGTGGTTATCTAGGAAGGAGACAAGGTGGTGGGGTCTTAAAGCCAAGGTGGTTATCTAGGAAGGAGACTAGGAGGTGGGGTCTTAAAGCCATGGTGGTTGTCTCGGAAGGAGACAAGGTGGTGGGGTCTTAAAGCCACGGTGGTTATCTAGGAAGGAGACAAGGTGGTTATCTAGGAAGGAGACTAGGTGGTGGGGTCTTAACGCCATGGTGGTTATCTAGGAAGGAGACTAGGTGGTGGGGTCTTAAAGCCATGGTGGTTATCTAGGAAGGAGACTAGGTGCTGGGGTCTTAAAGCCATGGTGGTTATCTAGGAAGGAGACTAGGTGCTGGGGTCTTAAAGCCATGGTGGTTATCTAGGAAGGAGACTAGGTGGTGGGGTCTTAAAGCCATGGTGGTTATCTAGGAAGGAGACTAGGTGCTGGGGTCTTAAAGCCATGGTGGTTATCTAGGAAGGAGACAAGGTGGTGGGGTCTTAAAGCCATGGTGGTTATCTAGGAAGGAGACTAGGTGCTGGGGTCTTAAAGCCATGGTGGTTATCTAGGAAGGAGACTAGGTGCTGGGGTCTTAAAGCCATGGTGGTTTCTAGGAAGGAGACTAGGTGCTGGGGTCTTAAAGCCATGGTGGTTATCTAGGAAGGAGACAAGGTGGTGGGGTCTTAGAGCCATGGTGGTTATCTAGGAAGGAGACAAGGTGGTGGGGTCTTAAAGCCATGGTGGTTATCTAGGAAGGAGACTAGGTGGTGGGGTCTTAAAGCCATGGTGGTTATCTAGGAAGGAGACTAGGTGGTGGGGTCTTAAAGCCATGGTGGTTATCTAGGAAGGAGACTAGGTGGTGGGGTCTTAAAGCCATGGTGGTTATCTAGGAAGGAGACAAGGTGGTGGGGTCTTAAAGCCATGGTGGTTATCTAGGAAGGAGACTAGGTGCTGGGGTCTTAAAGCCATGGTGGTTATCTAGGAAGGAGACAAGGTGGTGGGGTCTTAAAGCCATGGTGGTTATCTAGGAAGGAGACAAGGTGCTGGGGTCTTAAAGCCATGGTGGTTATCTAGGAAGGAGACAAGGTGGTGGGGTCTTAAAGCCATGGTGGTTATCTAGGAAGGAGACTAGGTGCTGGGGTCTTAAAGCCATGGTGGTTATCTAGGAAGGAGACTAGGTGGTGGGGTCTTAAAGCCATGGTGGTTATCTAGGAAGGAGACAAGGTGGTGGGGTCTTAGAGCCATGGTGGTTATCTAGGAAGGAGACAAGGTGGTGGGGTCTTAAATCCATGGTGGTTATCTAGGAAGGAGACTAGGTGGTGGGGTCTTAAAGCCATGGTGGTTATCTAGGAAGGAGACTAGGTGGTGGGGTCTTAAAGCCATGGTGGTTATCTAGGAAGGAGACTAGGTGGTGGGGTCTTAAAGCCATGGTGGTTATCTAGGAAGGAGACAAGGTGGTGGGGTCTTAAAGCCATGGTGGTTATCTAGGAAGGAGACTAGGTGCTGGGGTCTTAAAGCCATGGTGGTTATCTAGGAAGGAGACAAGGTGGTTATCTAGGAAGGAGACTAGGTGGTTATCTAGGAAGGAGACTAGGTGGTTATCTAGGAAGGAGACTAGGTGGTTATCTAGGAAGGAGACTAGGTGGTTATCTAGGAAGGAGACTAGGTGGTTATCTAGGAAGGAGACTAGGTGGTTATCTAGGAAGGAGACTAGGTGGTTATCTAGGAAGGAGACTAGGTGGTTATCTAGGAAGGAGACTAGGTGGTTATCTAGGAAGGAGACTAGGTGGTTATCTAGGAAGGAGACTAGGTGGTTATCTAGGAAGGAGACTAGGTGGTTATCTAGGAAGGAGACTAGGTGGTGGGGTCTTAAAGCCATGGTGGTTATCTAGGAAGGAGACTAGGTGGTTATCTAGGAAGGAGACTAGGTGGTTATCTAGGAAGGAGACAAGGTGGTTATCTAGGAAGGAGACAAGGTGGTTATCTAGGAAGGTAGAAATCTAGGTTTTTAGCGTCCATCTGCTGGCCAGCTTCACAACATGTAGATAAACGGCCTGTTATCATACTTATTTCAGTATGAGAAAATGTTGATCCAAACTTGTTTTTCAATGTGAGCAGTTGATACAAGACATACTGTATGTTATCTTGACCTGCACACTGGATTGGATTTAGTCCACAGACCGGTGAGGTGTGTTAGCCTAGTGAGACAGGTGTGCAGAAGTCCACAGACCGGTGAGGTATGTTAGCCTAGTGAGACAGGTGTGGAGAAGTCCACAGACCGGCGAGGTGTGTTAGCCTAGTGAGACAGGTGTGCAGAAGTCCACAGACCGGTGAGGTGTGTTAGCCTAGTGAGACAGGTGTGCAGAAGTCCACAGACCGGTGAGGTATGTTAGCCTAGTGAGACAGGTGTGGAGAAGTCCACAGACCGGTGAGGTGTGTTAGCCTAGTGAGACAGGTGTGCAGAAGTCCACAGACCGGTGAGGTATGTTAGCCTAGTGAGACAGGTGTGGAGAAGTCCACAGACCGGTGAGGTGTGTTAGCCTAGTGAGACAGGTGTGCAGAAGTCCACAGACCGGTGAGGTATGTTAGCCTAGTGAGACAGGTGTGGAGAAGTCCACAGACCGGTGAGGTGTGTTAGCCTAGTGAGACAGGTGTGGAGAAGTCCACAGACCGGCGAGGTGTGTTAGCCTAGTGAGACAGGTGTGGAGAAGTCCACAGACCGGTGAGGTGTGTTAGCCTAGTGAGACAGGTGTGCAGAAGTCCACAGACCGGTGAGGTATGTTAGCCTAGTGAGACAGGTGTGGAGAAGTCCACAGACCGGTGAGGTATGTTAGCCTAGTGAGACAGGTGTGGAGAAGTCCACAGACCGGCGAGGTGTGTTAGCCTAGTGAGACAGGTGTGCAGAAGTCCACAGACCGGTGAGGTGTGTTAGCCTAGTGAGACAGGTGTGCAGAAGTCCACAGACCGGTGAGGTATGTTAGCCTAGTGAGACAGGTGTGGAGAAGTCCACAGACCGGTGAGGTGTGTTAGCCTAGTGAGACAGGTGTGGAGAAGTCCACAGACCGGCGAGGTGTGTTAGCCTAGTGAGACAGGTGTGGAGAAGTCCACAGACCGGCGAGGTGTGTTAGCCTAGTGAGACAGGTGTGGAGAAGTCCACAGACCGGCGAGGTGTGTTAGCCTAGTGAGACAGGTGTGGAGAAGTCCACAGACCGGTGAGGTGTGTTAGCCTAGTGAGACAGGTGTGGAGAAGTCCACAGACCGGTGAGGTGTGTTAGCCTAGTGAGACAGGTGTGGAGAAGTCCACAGACCGGTGAGGTATGTTAGCCTAGTGAGACAGGTGTGGAGAAGTCCACAGACCGGTGAGGTGTGTTAGCCTAGTGAGACAGGTGTGGAGAAGTCCACAGACCGGTGAGGTATGTTAGCCTAGTGAGACAGGTGTGGAGAAGTCCACAGACCGGTGAGGTATGTTAGCCTAATGAGACAGGTGTGCAGAAGTCCACAGACCGGTGAGGTATGTTAGCCTAGTGAGACAGGTGTGCAGAAGTCCACAGACCGGTGAGGTGTGTTAGCCTAGTGAGACAGGTGTGGAGAAGTCCACAGACCGGTGAGGTGTGTTAGCCTAATGAGACAGGTGTGCAGAAGTCCACAGACCGGTGAGGTGTGTTAGCCTAATGAGACAGGTGTGCAGAAGTCCACAGACCGGTGAGGTGTGTTAGCCTAATGAGACAGGTGTGCAGAAGTCCACAGACCGGTGAGGTGTGTTAGCCTAATGAGACAGGTGTGCAGAAGTCCACAGACCGGTGAGGTGTGTTAGCCTAATGAGACAGGTGTGGAGAAGTCCACAGACCGGTGAGGTATGTTAGCCTAGTGAGACAGGTGTGGAGAAGTCCACAGACCGGCGAGGTGTGTTAGCCTAGTGAGACAGGTGTGGAGAAGTCCACAGACCGGCGAGGTGTGTTAGCCTAGTGAGACAGGTGTGGAGAAGTCCACAGACCGGTGAGGTGTGTTAGCCTAATGAGACAGGTGTGCAGAAGTCCACAGACCGGTGAGGTATGTTAGCCTAATGAGACAGGTGTGCAGAAGTCCACAGACCGGTGAGGTGTGTTAGCCTAATGAGACAGGTGTGCAGAAGTCCACAGACCGGTGAGGTGTGTTAGCCTAATGAGACAGGTGTGGAGAAGTCCACAGACCGGTGAGGTATGTTAGCCTAGTGAGACAGGTGTGGAGAAGTCCACAGACCGGTGAGGTATGTTAGCCTAGTGAGACAGGTGTGGAGAAGTCCACAGACCGGTGAGGTATGTTAGCCTAGTGAGACAGGTGTGGAGAAGTCCACAGACCGGTGAGGTGTGTTAGCCTAGTGAGACAGGTGTGGAGAAGTCCACAGACCGGTGAGGTATGTTAGCCTAGTGAGACAGGTGTGGAGAAGTCCACAGACCGGTGAGGTGTGTTAGCCTAGTGAGACAGGTGTGGAGAAGTCCACAGACCGGTGAGGTGTGTTAGCCTAGTGAGACAGGTGTGCAGAAGTCCACAGACCGGTGAGGTGTGTTAGCCTAATGAGACAGGTGTGGAGAAGTCCACAGACCGGTGAGGTGTGTTAGCCTAGTGAGACAGGTGTGGAGAAGTCCACAGACCGGTGACGTATGTTAGCCTAGTGAGACAGGTGTGCAGAAGTCCACAGACCGGTGAGGTGTGTTAGCCTAGTGAGACAGGTGTGGAGAAGTCCACAGACCGGTGAGGTGTGTTAGCCTAGTGAGACAGGTGTGGAGAAGTCCACAGACCGGTGACGTATGTTAGCCTAGTGAGACAGGTGTGCAGAAGTCCTGAACAGAAGAGAGCCGTGACTACATGAACGCTGGCCAACAGAGTAGAGTCTAGAACAACCCATCTAGTGAAACAATACCTTAGTGAGAGTTTAGAGTCTGAAGACTGCAGTGGTCAGAAGAAGACCTGCAGGAGGACAGAGACCAGACAGAAACCACACCTTGCCAGAGCTTTAAAGAGCATGTAGCCTGCAAGTACCCCTGAAAACACCTGTACGTAACTGCAAATACCTGTATGTAACTGCAAATACCTGTATGTACCTGTAAATACCTGTATGTACCTGCAAACACCTGTATGTAACTGTAAAGACCTTTATGTACCTGCAAAGACCTTTATGTACCTGCAAAATCCTGTATGTACCTGCAAACACCTGTATGTACCTGCAAATACCTGTATGTACCTGTAAATACCTGTATGTACCTGCAAACACCTGTATGTACCTGTAAACACTTGTATGTACCTGCAAACACCTGTATGTACCTGTAAACACCTGTATGTACCTGCAAACACCTGTATGTACCTGCAAATACCTGTATGTACCTGTAAACACTTGTATGTACCTGTAAACATCTGTATGTACCTGTAATAACCTGTATGTACCTGTAAACACCTGTATGTACCTGTAAACACCTGTATGTACCTGTAAACACCTGCATGTACCTGTAAACATCTGTATGTACCTGTAAACACTTGTATGTGCCTGTAAACACCTGTATGTACCTGTAAACACCTATATGTACTGGCTGCCTTCCGTTCAGGTTTAACCCTGCACTCTGCCTTGAGGCAGCTAGCTACTGTATCTTTATCCCTGGTCTAACAGTGATTGGCTGCCTTCCGTTCAGGTTTAACCCTGCAGTCTGCCTTGAGGCAGCTATGACTGGCTGCCTTCTGTTCATGTTTAACCCTGCAGTCTGCCTTGAGGCAGCTATGACTGGCTGCCTTCTGTTCAGGTTTAACCCTGCAGTCTGCCTTGAGGCAGCTATGACTGGCTGCCTTCCGTTCAGGTTTAACCCTGCACTCTGCCTTGAGGCAGCTATGACTGGCAGCCTTCCGTTCAGGTTTAACCCTGCAGTCTGCCTTGAGGCAGCTATGACTGGCTGCCTTCTGTTCAGGTTTAACCCTGCAGTCTGCCTTGAGGCAGCTATGACTGGCTGCCTTCCGTTCAGGTTTAACCCTGCAGTCTGCCTTGAGGCAAGCTATGACTGGCTGCCTTCTGTTCAGGTTTAACCCTGCACTCTGCCTTGAGGCAGCTATGACTGGCTCCCTTCCGTTCAGGTTTAACCCTGCAGTCTGCCTTGAGGCAGCTATGATTGGCTGCCTTCTGTTCAGGTTTAACCCTGCAGTCTGCCTTGAGGCAGCTATGACTGGCTGCCTTCCGTTCAGGTTGAACCCTGCACTCTGCCTTGAGGCAGCTATGACTGGCTATCTTCCGTTCAGGTTTAACCCTGCAGTCTGCCTTGAGGCAGCTATGACTGGCTGCCTTCTGTTCAGGTTTAACCCTGCAGTCTGCCTTGAGGCAGCTATGACTGGCTGCCTTCCGTTCAGGTTGAACCCTGCAGTCTGCCTTGAGGCAGCTATGACTGGCTGCCTTCCGTTCAGGTTTAACCCTGCAGTCTGCCTTGAGGCAGCTATGACTGGCTGCCTTCCGTTCAGGTTTAACCCTGCAGTCTGCCTTGAGGCAGCTATGACTGGCTGCCTTCCGTTCAGGTTTAACCCTGCAGTCTGCCTTGAGGCAGCTATGACTGGCAGCCTTCCGTTCAGGTTTAACCCTGCAGTCTGCCTTGAGGCAGCTATGACTGGCTACCTTCCGTTCAGGTTTAACCCTGCACTCTGCCTTGAGGCAGCTATGACTGGCAGCCTTCCGTTCAGGTTTAACCCTGCAGTCTGCCTTGAGGCAGCTAGCTACTGCATCTTTATCCCTGGTCGAACAGTGTTAATCAGCTAGCTTGCAGGGTTAGCCGGCTCAGTGTCATCAGGTTTAGTAAGAGGAGAAGCACTACGCACCTCCAGAGCAGCCTTCTGGACGGTCACCTGACTGAAGACCCTGGCCCCGTCGTCTGGACACACCGTCTTCAGCTCCTCCTTATTCAGTGAGAACAGCTGGGCTCCGGTTAATACTCCCAGACTGGTAATGGTACTATAGAGACGGGGAGGAGCACAGGATGGGCTCCGGTTAATACTCCCAGACTGGTAATGGTACTATAGAGACGGGTAGGAGAACAGCTGGGCTCCGGTTAATACTCCCAGACTGGTAATGGTACTATAGAGACGGGTAGGAGAACAGCTGGGCTCCGGTTAATACTCCCAGACTGGTAATGGTACTATAGAGACGGGGAGGAGAACAGCTGGGCTCCGGTTAATACTCCCAGACTGGTAATGGTACTATAGAGACGGGGAGGAGCACAGGAGTACGGCGTCATCATCACCATGGAAATAGACATCAGTCACACCAGAGTTGAGCTCATTCATTTAAATAGTAAAAAGCACAGGACCCAGAATAGAACCTTGGGGGACACCAGCAATCACCTCCACATAGTCAGATAGAACTAATATTTATACATGTCCAGTGTGACTTACAACCAGTTGAATCCCTTCAGCTGTAGCCAGGCCTTGACCTCGTCAGGAGAGGAGATATCAGTACTATACCGTACTATAGGATGTATTCTCATATAGATATACAGATGATATTATATACATATACACAACCGTTCAAAAGTTTGGGGTCACTTAGAAATGTCCTTTTTGTTTAAAGAAAAGCAAAATTTTGGTCTATTAAAATAACATCAAATTGATCAGAAATACAGTGTAGACAATGTTAATGTTGTAAATGACGATTGTAGCTGGAAACTGCAGATTTGGGTGTCTATGTACTGTAATGTCTTGTGTTAGCTAATCCAAGTTTATAATTTTAAAAGGCTAATTGATCATTAGAAAACCCTTTTGCAATTATGTTAGTACAGCTGAAAATTGTTCTGATTAAAGAAGCAATAAAACTGGCCTTCTTTAGACTAGTTGAGTATCTGGAGCATCAGCATTTGTGGGTTCGATTACAGGCTCAAAATGGCCAGAAACAAAGTACTTTCTTCTGAAACTCGTCAGTCTATTCTTGTTCTGAGAAATGAAGGCTATTCCATGCGAGAAATTGCCAAGAAACTGAAGATCTCGTACAACGCTGTGTACTACTCCCTTCACAGAACAGCACAAACTGGCTCTAACCAGAATACAAAGAGGAGTGGGAGGCCCCGGTGCACAACTGAGCAAGAGGACAAGTACATTAGAGTGTCTAGTTTGAGAAACAGACGCCTTACAAGTCCTCAACTGGCAGCTTCATTAAATAGTACCCGCAAAACACCAGTCTCAACGTCAACAGTGAAGAGGCGACTCCGGGATGTTGGCCTTCTAGGAAGAGTTGCAAAGAAAAAGCCATATCTCAGACTGGCCAATAAAAATAAAAGATTAAGATGGGCAAAAGAACACAGAACATGGACAGACGAATCTAAGTTTGAGATGTTCGGATCACAAAGAGGAACATTCGTGAGATGCAGAAAAAATGAAAAGATGCTGGAGGAGTGCTTGACGCCATCTGGTGGAGGCAATGTGATAGTCTGGGGGTGCTTTGGTGGTGGTAAAGTGGGAGATTTGAACAGGGCAAAAGGGATCTTGAAGAAGGAAGGCTATCACTCCATTTTGCAACGCCATGCCATACCCTGTGGACGGAGCTTAATTGGAGCCAAGTTCCTCCTACAACAGGACAATGACCACAGCACAGCTCCAAACTATGCAAGAACTATTTAGGGAAGAAGCAGTCAGCTGGTATTCTGTCTATAATGGAGTGGCCAGTACAGTCACCAGATCTCAACCCTATTGAGCTGTTGTGGGAGCAGCTTGACCGTATGGTACGTAAGAAGTGCCCATCAAGCCAATCCAACTTGTGGGAGGTGCTTCAGGAAGCACGGGGTGAAATCTCTTCAGATTACCTCAACAGATTGACAACTAGAATGCCAAAGGTCTACAAGGCTGTAATTGCTGCAAATGGAGGATTCTTTGACGGAAAGCAAAGTTTGAAGGACACAATTATTATTTTAATTAAAAATCATTATTTATAACCTTGTCAACGTTTTGACTATATTTCCTATTCATTTTGCAACTCATTTCATGAATGTTTTTATGGAAAACAAGGACATTTCTAAGTGACCCCAAACTGTTGAACGGTAGTGTGTATTAAATTACATACACAGAGCTAAATCCCTTCAGCTGTAGCCAGGCCTTGACCTCGTCAGGGGAGGAGTCGTACGTGACGTTGACGGACGGGAGGGTTGTGCTGCGAGCAGGAACAGCAAACTTCTTGTTGGCGCTTCGACCCAACGTGAGGCGATGCATCAACTCATCCTGAACCTCCTCCATGTTGGACTTCCTCCCTACAGGACGCAACATAACACAGACACAACATTAACCACCTGACCCTAACCCTAAACCCTAACCCTCCATGTTGGACTTCCTCCCTACAGGACGCAACATAACACAGACACAACATTAACCATACCACCTAACCCCAACCCTAAACCGAACCCTAAACCCTGACCCTAACCCTAAACCCTGACCCCAACCCTAACCCCAACCCTAACCCTAAACCCTGACCCTAACCCTAACACAACATTAACCATACCACCTAACCCCAACCCTAAACCCTGACCCTAATCCTGACCCCAACCCTAACCCTAACCCTAAACCCTAACCTTAACCCTAGACCCTGACCCTAACCCTACAGTACGCAACATAACACAGACACAACATTAACCATACCACCTAACCCCAACCCCAACCCTAACCCCTGACCCTAACCCCTGACCCTAACCCTGACCCCAACCCTAAACCCTAACCCCAACCCTAACCCTAAACCCTGACCCTAACCCCAACCCTAAACCCTGACCCTAACCCCAACCCTAAACCCTGATCCTAACCCCAACCCTGACCCTAACCCCTGACCCTAACCCCAACCCCAATCCCTGACCCCAACGCTGACCCTAACCCTAACCCCAACCCTAAACCCTGACCCTAACCCCAACCCTAAACCCTGACCCTAACCCCAACCCTAAACCCTGACCCTAACCCCAACCCTAAACCCTGACCCTAACCCCAACCCTAACCCCTGACCCCAACCCTAACCATGACCCCAAACCTAAACCCTGACCCAAACCCCAACCCCAACCCTAACCCTAACCCCAACCCTAACCCCAACCCTAAACCCTGACCCTAAACCCTAACCCTAACCCTAAACCCTGACCCCAACCCTAATCCTAACCCTAACCCCAACCCTAAACCCTGACCCTAACCCCAACCCTAAGCCCTGACCCTAACCCCAACCCTAAACCCTGACCCTAACCCCAACCCTAACCCCTGACCCCAACCCTAACCATGACCCCAAACCTAAACCCTGACCCAAACCCCAACCCCAACCCCAACCCTAACCCTAACCCCAACCCTAAACCCTGACCTAAACCCTGACCCTAACCCTAAACCCTGACCCTAACCCTAACCCTAAACCCTGACCCTAACCCTAATCCAGACTCCTGATATTAACCCTGACCACCGTCAGCCACCAGGAAGTAAACATTATAGTACCGACACCTTGCCCGGAGACACAGTATGACATCATAAGAGTCTACAGCCCTCTGTCAGTGAAAACCGACACCCAACAACAGCCATTAGGTCACCAGGAGACCTTACAGTACATAGACACCCAACAACAGCCATGAGATCACCAGGAGACATTACAGTACATAAACACCCAACAACAATTAGGTCACCAGGAGACATTACAGTACATAGACACCCAACAACAGCCATTAGGTCACCAGGAGACATTACAGTACATAGACACCCAACAACAGCCATTAGGTCACCAGGAGACATTACAGTACATAGACACCCAACAACAGCCATTAGGTCACCAGGAGACATTACAGTACATAGACACCCAACAACAACCATTAGGTCACCAGGAGACATTACAGTACATAGACACCCAACAACAGCCATTAGGTCACCAGGAGACATTACAGTACATAGACACCCAACAACAACCATTAGGTCACCAGGAGACATTACAGTACATAGACACCCAACAACAACCATTAGGTCACCAGGAGACATTACAGTACATAGACACCCAACAACAGCCATTAGGTCACCAGGAGACATTACAGTACATAGACACCCAACAACAGCCATTAGGTCACCAGGAGACATTACAGTACATAGACACCCAACAACAACCACCAGATCACCAGGAGACATTACAGTACATAGACACCCAACAACAGCCATTAGGTCACCAGGAGACATTACAGTACATAGACACCCAACAACAACCACCAGATCACCAGGAGACATTACAGTACATAGACACCCAACAACAGCCGTTAGATCACCAGGAGACATTACAGTACATAGACACCCAACAACAGCCGTTAGATCACCAGGAGACATTACAGTACATAGACACCCAACAACCTTTCCTAAAGTTACATGAAGACAGGCGTGACTTACGGTTGACTGGCAGGGGTCTCTGGTTTGGGTGGTCTCTCATGGTGACGCTGCCTGGGATGCTTCCGGCGTCGCTGGAGGTGTTGCTGCTCTGTCTGCTCACCGTGCTAGGCGGGGCACGGGGGGGTTCGGCCGGGGGGGGCAGGGGAGGGGTGGGGAGACGTGGCGGGGCAGGAGGGAGGGGTGTAGGGATGGGGGGCATGGGGGTGGCCGTGGGTTTGGGAACGTAGTCCGTCCGCTGTTTCTGAGGAGGAGAAGAGACGAGGAGACTGTAGTGGTGAACTCAGAACAGATCTAGCCTGGGCCTCCCGAGTGGCGCAGTGGTCTAAGGCACTGCATCGCAGTTTGAGTCCAGGCTCTGGGTTTGAGTCCAGGCTCTGTCGCAGCCGGCCGCGACCGGGAGACCGGGAGGCGGCGCACAATTGGCCCAGCGTCGTCTGGGTTAGGTCGGCAGGGAAGTTCTTGTCCCATCGTACATTAGCGACTCCTGTGGCGAACCGGACGCAGTGCACGCTGACACGGTCGCCAGGTGTACGAAGTGTTTCCTCCGGCACATTGGTGCGGCTGGCTTCCGGGTTAAGTGCGCATTGTGTCAAGAAGCAGTGCGGCCTGGTTGGGTCATGTTTTGGAGGACGCACGGCTCTCGACCTTTGCCTCTCTCAAGTCCGTACGGGAGTTGCAGCGATGAGACAAGACTGTAACTACCAATTGGATACCACAAAATTGTGGAGAAAAGGGGTAAAAAAATTAATATAATAATAAAAAATAAGAAAAGTATAAAATAACAGATCTAGCCTACAATTACCACCAACAAAATCCATCCACTGTATTAATATGAAGCAGACGTTGCTTAGTTACCTCGTTCAACTCTCCCAGTAATTGCTTGCATGAGGAGATGGAAATAAAACACGGTTATGAGGTGTTGTACTGTACTGCCCAAGGCACCGCAAACTCACTCAGGTGAAACGACAGCACCGTGACAAGGCAGCGCAAACTCACTCAGGTGAAACCACAGCACCTTGACAAGGCACCGCAAACTCACTCAGGTGAAACGACAGCACCTTGACAAGGCACCGCAAACTCACTCAGGTGAAACCACAGCACCTTGACAAGGCACCGCAAACTCACTCAGCTGCAAAGACAACTGACACGAAACCTCGAAACCACAGCACCTTGACAAGGCACCGCAAGCTCACTCAGGTGAAACCACAGCACCTTGACAAGGCACCGCAAACTCACTCAGGTGAAACCACAGCACCTTGACAAGGCACCGCAAACTCACTCAGGTGAAACCACAGCACCTTGACAAGGCACCGCAAACTCACTCAGGTGAAACCACAGCACCTTGACAAGGCACCGCAAACTCACTCAGCTGCAAAGACAACTGACACGAAACCTCGAAACCACAGCACCTTGACAAGGTGTAACGTGGTTCAGATGAAACCACAGCACCTTGACAAGGCGGTGTAACATGGTTCAGATGAAACCACAGCACATTGACAAGGCGGTGTAACATGGTTCAGATGAAACCACAGCACATTGACAAGGCGGTGTAACCTGGTTCAGATGAAACCACAGCACCTTGACAAGGCGGTGTAACGTGGTTCAGATGAAACCACAGCACACTGACAAGGTGGTGTAACATGGTTCAGATGAAACCACAGCACATTGACAAGGCGGTGTAACGTGGTCCAGATGAAACCACAGCACACTGACAAGGTGGTGTAACATGGTTCAGATGAAACCACAGCACATTGACAAGGCGGTGTAACGTGGTCCAGATGAAACCACAGCACACTGACAAGGTGGTGTAACATGGTTCAGATGAAACCACAGCACATTGACAAGGCGGTGTAACATGGTTCAGATGAAACCACAGCACACTGACAAGGCGGTGTAACGTGGTTCAGATGAAACCACAGCACATTGACAAGGCGGTGTAACATGGTTCAGATGAAACCACAGCACATTGACAAGGTGGTGTAACATGGTTCAGATGAAACCACAGCACATTGACAAGGTGGTGTAACATGGTTCAGATGAAACCACAGCACCTTGACAAGGCGGTGTAACGTGGCTCAGATGAAACCACAGCACATTGACAAGGTGGTGTAACATGGTTCAGATGAAACCACAGCACATTGACAAGGCGGTGTAACGTGGCTCAGATGAAACCACAGCACATTGACAAGGCGGTGTAACATGGTTCAGATGAAACCACAGCACATTGACAAGGCGGTGTAACGTGGCTCAGATGAAACCACAGCACACTGACAAGGCGGTGTAATATGGTTCTGATGAAACCACAGCACATTGACAAGGCGGTGTAACGTGGCTCAGATGAAACCACAGCACACTGGCAAGGCGGTGTAATATGGTTCTGATGAAACCACAGCACATTGACAAGGCGGTGTAACGTGGCTCAGATGAAACCACAGCACCTTGACAAGGCGGTGTAACATGGTTCAGATGAAACCACAGCACTTTGACAAGGTGGTGTAACATGGTTCAGATGAAACCACAGCACATTGACAAGGCGGTGTAACATGGTTCAGATGAAACCACAGGGAGGAGGATATAGAGGGAGGGATTCTAGACGTCTAACATGGAAGGGAGCCAGTAGCTCGGCTAGATGGGAAATCGAAACACTACAGCAGGGATGTAGGCCCTTGGGAACTCATTCGGGGTCTCAACTTACTGATGACAGTTATAATAGTAGAATGAACAAGGTACAATTTTGAAATGTGTTTGTGTATCAGCAGTTTTTCTCTTGTTATGTCAGACACTGACAGTCACTCAATTAGCCCATGTCAGCTAAATAAATGTAGATTGGTAAATTAGTCTAGCCCTCTATCTAAACTTGAGGTAATCATGGTCGAATTACTGAAAAGTGGGTATTTCTGTTAGTCACTCTCACTCAGATATCCTATAAAAAACTGCAAACATTACTCTCTGCCCCCGGACCTGAGTAAAGATGACCACACCCGTGGGAAAGGTCACTATGGTGATGGATAAATGTGTAGAATTACAGGAAATTAACTGTAAAACATAATGTCACTTAGGGCCCCAGAAGGTTAGGGCCGGCTCCGACTGCAGAAGGTTAGGGCCGACCGCGACTGCAGAAGGTTAGGGCCGGCCCCGACTGCAGAAGGTTAGGGCCGGCCCCAACTGCAGAAGGTTAGGGCCGGCCCCGACTGCAGAAGGTTAGGGCCGGCTCTGACTGCAGAAGGTTAGGGCCGGCTCTGACTGCAGAAGGTTAGGGCCGGCTCCGACTGCAGAAGGTTAGGGCTGGCTCCGACTGCAGAAGGTTAGGGCCGGCTCCGACTGCAGAAGGTTAGGGCCGGCTCCGACTGCAGAAGGTTAGGGCCGGCTCCGACTGCAGCAGGATAGGGCCGGCTCCGACTGCAGAAGGTTAGGGCCGGCCCCGACTGCAGCAGGATAGGGCCGGCTCCGACTGCAGCAGGATAGGGCCGGCTCCGACTGCAGAAGGTTAGGGCCGGCTCCGACTGCAGAAGGTTAGGGCCGGCTCCGACTGCAGAAGGTTAGGGCCGGCTCCGACTGCAGAAGGTTAGGGCCGGCTCCGACTGCAGAAGGTTAGGGCCGGCTCCGACTGCAGAAGGTTAGGGCCGGCTCCGACTGCAGAAGGCTAGGGCCGGCTCCGACTGCAGAAGGCTAGGGCCGGCTCCGACTGCAGAAGGTTAGGGCCGGCTCCGACTGCAGAAGGTTAGGACCGGCTCCGACTGCAGAAGGTTAGGGCCGGCTCCGACTGCAGAAGGCTAGGGCCGGCTCCGACTGCAGAAGGCTAGGGCCGGCTCCGACTGCAGAAGGTTAGGGCCGGCTCCGACTGCAGAAGGTTAGGACCGGCTCCGACTGCAGAAGGTTAGGACCGGCTCCGACTGCAGAAGGTTAGGACCGGCTCCGACTGCAGAAGGTTAGGGCCGGCTCCGACTGCAGAAGGTTAGGGCCGGCTCCGACTGCAGAAGGTTAGGGCCTGCTCCGACTGCAGAAGGTTAGGGACGGCTCTGACTGCAGAAGGTTAGGGACGGCTCTGACTGCAGAAGGTTAGGGCCGGCTCTGACTGCAGAAGGTTAGGGCCGGCTCCGACTGCAGAAGGTTAGGGGGTATGTGTGGGTATGGAAGTGGGTAAACAGACTCGCGAGCCACTGCAGCACCCTCATGATAAGTTCAGATTTTTGTGGCCCACATCAAAATTGCCCATCCCTGCACTAGAGGCACTCAGCACACAGCCATTCTAACCCAGAGCCATATATACTGTATGTACAGTATGACTCTGGTCCAACCAACCATACCTTGAACAACTCAAACTCCTTCTTTGGCATCATTAGCTTCATGTGAAAGACAACGAGGAGCAGGTGGAAATGAGACAGACAGATGAACATGAGATGTGTGACAGGGACATGATTTAATGGCTGACGAGATGCTTCACTCTGTCAATAGGACTGGTGGAACATGTAGAGGAGAGGAGTCTACAGTCGTGGCCAAACGTTTTTGACACAAATATACATTTTCACAAAGTCTGCCTCAGTGTCTTTAGATATTTTTGTTAGATGTTACTATGCAATACTGAAGTATAATTACAAGCATTTCATAAGTGTCAAAGGCTTTTATTGACAATTACATGAAGTTGATGCAAAGAGACAATATTTGCAGTGTTGACCCTTCTTTTTCAAGACCTCTGCAATCCGCCCTGGCATGCTGTCAATTAACTTCTGGGCCACATTCTGACTGATGGCAGCCCATTCTTGCATAATCAATGCTTGGAGTTTGTCAGAATTTGTGACGTTTTGTTTGTCCACCCGCCTCTTGAGGTTTGACAACAAGTTTTCAATGGGATTAAGGTCTGGGGAGTTTCCTGGCCATGGACCCAAAATATCGATGTTTTGTTCCCCGAGCCCCTTAGTTATCACTTTTGCCTTATGGCAAGGTGCTCCATCATGCTGGAAAAGGCATTGTTCGTCACCAAACTTTTCCTGGATGGTTGGGTGAAGTTGCTCTCGGAGGATGTGTTGGTACCATTCTTTATTCATGGCTATGTTCTTAGGCAGAATTGTGAGTGAGCCCACTCCCTTGGCTGAGAAGCAACCCCACACTTGAATGGTCTCAGGATGCTTTACTGTTGGCATGACACAGGACTGATGGTGGCGCTCACCTTGTCTTCTCCGGACAATCTTTTTTCCGGATGCCCCAAACAATCGGAAAGGGGATTCATCAGAGAAAATGACTTTAACCCAGTCCTTAGCAGTCCAATCCCTGTACCTTTTGCAGAATATCAGTCTGTCCCTTATGTTTTTCCTGGAGAGAAGTGGCTTCTTTGCTGCCCTTCTTGACACCAGGCCATCCTCCATAAGTCTTCGCCTCACTGTGCGTGCAGATGCACTCACACCTGCCTGCTGCCATTCCTGAGCAAGCTCTGTACTGGTGGTGCCCCGATCCCGCAGCTGAATCAACTTTAGGAGACGGTCCTGGCGCTTGCTGGACTTTCTTGGGTGCCCTGAAGCCTTCGTCATAACAATTAAACCAATCTCCTTGAAGTTCTTGATGATCCGATAAATGGTTGATTTAGGTGCAATCTTACTGGCAGCAATATCCTTGCCTGTGAAGCCCTTTTGGTGCAAAGCAATGATGACGGCACGTGTTTCCTTGCAGGTAACCATGGTTGACAGAGGAAGAACAATGATTCCAAGCACCACCCTCCTTTTGAAGCTTCCAGTCTGTTATTCGAACTCAATCAGCATGACAGAGTGATCTCCAGCCTTGTCCTCATCAACACTCACACCTGTGTTAACGAGAGAATCACTGACATGATGTCAGCTGGTCCTTTTGAGGCAGGGCTGAAATGCAGTGGAAATGTTTTTGGGGGATTCAGTTCATTTCCATGACAAAGAGGGACTTTGCAATTAATTGCAATTCATCTGATCACTCTTCATAACATTCTGGAGTATATGCAAATTGCCATCATACAAACTGAGGCAGCAGACTTTGTGAAAATTAATATTTGAGCCATTCTCAAAATGTTTGCCCACGACTGTATTACTTTACACTATCAATAGGACTAATATTAACATACAAATGCTGAGAACCTTATTCTGAGACACCGTCCAGGGACTTACCTGTATAGTATGGCTATAGATGGGTTCCCCCCGCACCGTGACGTCCACAGCCTTGGTGACCTCCAGGATGTTGTTTGGCACATAGCCAGACGCCCCGGAACAGTTACACACCTTCCACCACTGCTTCCTGTCATCCAGCACCTGAACATGGTTACCAGGGGGAGGATTGGTTACCTTCAACACTGTTGTTACATGTTACAGATGGACCTGACCTGGGTTACCGGGGGGAGGATTGGTTACCTTCAACACTGACATGTTACATGTTACAGATGGACCTGACCTGGGTTACCGGGGGGAGGATTGGTTACCTTCAACACTGTTGTTACATGTTACAGATGGACCTGACCTGGGTTACCGGGGGGAGGATTGGTTACCTTCAACACTGTTGTTACATGTTACAGATGGACCTGAACAGGGTTACCGGGGGAAGGATTGGTTACCTTCAACACTGTTGTTACATGTTACAGATGGACCTGACCAGGGTTACCAGGGGGAGGATTGGTTACCTTCAACACTGACATGTTACATGTTACAGATGGACCTGACCTGGGTTACCGGGGGGAGGATTGGTTACCTTCAACACTGTTGTTACATGTTGTAGATGGACCTGACCTGGGTTACCAGGGGGAGGATTGGTTACCTTCAACACTGACATGTTACATGTTGTAGATGGACCTGACCTGGGTTACCAGGGGAGGATTGGTTACCTTCAACACTGTTGTTACATGTTACAGATGGACCTGACCTGGGTTACCAGGGGGAGGATTGGTTACCTTCAACACTGTTGTTACATGTTGTAGATGGACCTGACCTGGGTTACCAGGGGAGGATTGGTTACCTTCAACACTGTTGTTACATGTTGTAGATGGACCTGACCTGGGTTACCAGGGGAGGATTGGTTACCTTCAACACTGTTGTTACATGTTACAGATGGACCTGACCTGGGTTACCAGGGGGAGGATTGGTTACCTTCAACACTGTTGTTACATGTTGTAGATGGACCTGACCTGGGTTACCAGGGGAGGATTGGTTACCTTCAACACTGTTGTTACATGTTACAGATGGACCTGACCTGGGTTACCAGGGGGAGGATTGGTTACCTTCAACACTGTTGTTACAGATGGACCTGACCTGGGTTACCAGGGGGAGGATTGGTTACCTTCAACACTGTTGTTACATGTTACAGATGGACCTGGCCAGGGTTACCAGGGGGAGGATTGGTTATCTTCAACACTGACATGTTACATGTTACAGATGGACCTGACCTGGGTTACCGGGGGGAGGATTGGTTACCTTCAACACTGTTGTTACATGTTACAGATGGACCTGAACAGGGTTACCGGGGGGAGGATTGGTTACCTTCAACACTGACATGTTACATGTTACAGATGGACCTGACCTGGGTTACCAGGGGGAGGATTGGTTACCTTCAACACTGTTGTTACATGTTGTAGATGGACCTGACCTGGGTTACCAGGGGAGGATTGGTTACCTTCAACACTGTTGTTACATGTTGTAGATGGACCTGACCTGGGTTACCAGGGGAGGATTGGTTACCTTCAACACTGTTGTTACATGTTACAGATGGACCTGACCTGGGTTACCAGGGGGAGGATTGGTTACCTTCAACACTGTTGTTACATGTTGTAGATGGACCTGACCTGGGTTACCAGGGGAGGATTGGTTACCTTCAACACTGTTGTTACATGTTACAGATGGACCTGACCTGGGTTACCAGGGGGAGGATTGGTTACCTTCAACACTGTTGTTACATGTTACAGATGGACCTGACCTGGGTTACCAGGGGGAAGATTGGTTACATTCAACACTGTTGTTACATGTTACAGATGGACCTGACCTGGGTTACCAGGGGGAGGATTGGTTACCTTCAACACTGACATGTTACATGTTACAGATGGACCTGACCTGGGTTACCAGGGGGAGGATTGGTTACCTTCAACACTGTTGTTACATGTTACAGATGGACCTGACCTGGGTTACCAGGGGGAGGATTGGTTACCTTCAACACTGTTGTTACATGTTACAGATGGACCTGACCAGGGTTACCAGGGGGAGGATTGGTTACCTTCAACACTGACATGTTACATGTTACAGATGGACCTGACCTGGGTTACCAGGGGGAGGATTGGTTACCTTCAACACTGTTGTTACATGTTACAGATGGACCTGACCTGGGTTACCAGGGGGAGGATTGGTTACCTTCAACACTGTTGTTACATGTTACAGATGGACCTGACCTGGGTTACCAGGGGGAGGATTGGTTACCTTCAACACTGTTGTTACAGATGGACCTGACCTGGGTTACAAGGGGGAGGATTGGTTACCTTCAACACTGTTGTTACATGTTGCAGATGGACCTGACCTGGGTTACCAGGGGGAGGATTGGTTACCTTCAACACTGTTGTTACATGTTACAGATGGACCTGGGTTACCAGGGGGAGGATTGGTCCCTGACCAATCCCCTGACCTGGGGTAGATGTGGTTAAACCAATGACTGTATATGACTGGACAAAGCCATCGATCCCATGACACCACTCATTCCTATGTGAAGTGACAACAGGGCATTTGAAGCCAAAGTCGTCGGTTAAGATAGCGTCTGATGGATACGTAGCATGCTCAGTTTGAGCTCCTCCAGGAAGTGACGTTGCAGGCTAACTCAGTGCTGCCTCCTCTCATTGACCGGGCAGGCTGCCATTAGCAACTAAATGATCCTTCAAACTTCTTCCGTGTGTGATTTTAAACTAATCGGCTCAAGGACATACATCTGGTGTAATAGAAGCAATTACTGGTAACATGATTGTGTTCAATGTTTTATTTTATTTACACTAAGATTAACCATGAAGCCATTTTCCCATTCACTATACTGGGGGATCCTGTTTTCTGCAAACAATGCCTACAGTACCGCGGTCGGCCATGAACTTTGTGGCTTCATCGAGAGGGGGCAGTCGTTCCCCCCTGGGTTAAACATTGAGCACTACATGTGTTCTGTGCTCTCTACTGCCCTCTAGTGGTTCTTGCCATAAAATGAGTGTTATCGTGATCGACAACACAAGACAATATTGGTGTAACAAAGACGTCCATTATTATGTGACGTGATGCAGGGTCTGAAACAACAGTCTTTACTATTCTGGGGTTATTACACTGCCGTTACACGTTGCAGTGAGCCTTCGTGTTAAATGTTTGTGTTACCGGTTCCTTACCTCCACAACCTCGTCCTTGCAGTGAGCCTTCGTGTTAAATGTTTGTGTTATCGGTTCCTTACCTCCACAACCTCGTTCCTTGCAGTGAGCCTTCGTGTTAAATGTTTGTGTTATCCGTTCCTTACCTCCATAACCTCGTCCTTGCAGTGAGCCTTCGTGTTAAATGTTTGTGTTAACTGTTCCTTACCTCCACAACCTCGTCCTTGCAGTGAGCCTTCGTGTTAAATGTTTGTGTTATCCGGTCCTTACCTCCACAACCTCGTCCTTGCAGTGAGCCTTCGTGTTAAATGTTTGTGTTATCCGGTCCTTACCTCCACAACCTCGTCCTTGCAGTGAGCCTTCGTGTTAAATGTTTGTGTTACCCGTTCCTTACCTCCACAACCTCGTCCTTGCAGTGAGCCTTCGTGTTAAATGTTTGTGTTATCCGGTCCTTACCTCCACAACCTCGTCCTTGCAGTGAGCCTTCGTGTTAAATGTTTGTGTTATCCGGTCCTTACCTCCACAACCTCGTCCTTGCAGTGAGCCTTTGTGTTAAATGTTTGTGTTATCCGGTCCTTACCTCCACAACCTCGTCCTTGCAGTGAGCCTTCGTGTTAAATGTTTGTGTTATCCGGTCCTTACCTCCACAACCTCGTCCTTGCAGTGAGCCTTCGTGTTAAATGTTTGTGTTATCCGGTCCTTACCTCCACAACCTCGTCCTTGCAGTGAGCCTTCGTGTTAAATGTTTGTGTTATCCGGTCCTTACCTCCACAACCTCGTCCTTGCAGTGAGCCTTCGTGTTAAATGTTTGTGTTATCCGGTCCTTACCTCCACAACCTCGTCCTTGCAGTGAGCCTTCGTGTTAAATGTTTGTGTTATCCGGTCCTTACCTCCACAACCTCGTCCTTCACCAATGACAGCTCTGTGTTGTTTCTGGCCACAAAGTCATACTTGGATTTGGCAAACAGTTTTGGCTGACCTCTGCTGCCGTTGGCCTCGTAATTCCTGTTCACGTCAGAGGTTATAGAGGTCAGGGGTTAGACAGATGGACTAACGGTAGAATAGGGACTGATACACTGAGGACGAATGCACACATCGTATCCAATCATATCGTCCGAAACCACAACATGCATTGTACACAACAGACCAAGCACACTCTGCACGGTGTGGTGCTACACGCTACACGCTACATGCTTATGGACATGACTGAACTGGGATAAAGCCAGACATGGACCACAGACACCTACAAGCTACTGCTACTGACTGTCCCAGCCGAGGAGAAGTGGCCCAACTTTAACACCAGAGGTTAGACAGAGAACAGCGAGATAGGGAGAGAACAGAGGGATAGGGAGAGGATAGAGGGATAGAGAGAGAACAGAGAGATAGGGAGAGAACAGAGAGATAGGGAGAGAACAGAGGGATAGGGAGAGAACAGAGGGATAGGGAGAGAACAGAGGGATAGAGAGAGAACAGAGAGATAGGGAGAGAACAGAGAGATAGGGAGAGAACAGAGGGATAGGGAGAGAACAGAGGGATAGGGAGAGAACAGAGGGATAGGGAGAGAACAGAGGGATAGGGAGAGAACAGAGAGATAGGGAGAGAACAGAGGGATAGGGAGAGGATAGAGGGATAGGGAGAGGATAGAGGGATAGGGAGAGGACAGAGGGATAGGGAGAGAACAGAGGGATAGGGAGAGGACAGAGGGATAGGGAGAGAACAGAGAGATAGGGAGAGAACAGAGAGATAGGGAGAGAACAGAGGGATAGGGAGAGAACAGAGGGATAGGGAGAGAACAGAGGGATAGGGAGAGGATAGAGGGATAGGGAGAGGATAGAGGGATAGGGAGAGGACAGAGGGATAGGGAGAGAACAGAGGGATAGGGAGAGGACAGAGGGATAGGGAGAGAACAGATAGATAGGGAGAGGACAGAGGGATAGGGAGAGAACAGAGGGATAGGGAGAGAACAGAGGGATAGGGAGAGAACAGAGGGATAGGGAGAGAACAGAGAGATAGGGAGAGAACAGAGGGATAGGGAGAGGACAGAGGGATAGGGAGAGGACAGAGGGATAGGGAGAGGACAGAGGGATAGGGAGAGAACAGGGGATAGGGAGAGGACAGAGGGATAGGGAGAGAACAGAGGGATAGGGAGAGAACAGAGGGTTAGGGAGAGAACAGAGGGATAGGGAGAGGATAGAGGGATAGGGAGAGAACAGAGGGATAGGGAGAGAACAGAGGGATAGGGAGAGAACAGAGGGATAGGGAGAGGATAGAGGGTTAGGGAGAGAACAGAGGGATAGGGAGAGGATAGAGGGAGCTGTGATTGATCAAGACTGTGATAAAGATAATTTACCCCCTAGCACCCAGAGTGGTGATGTGTTTATATACAGTAGAACATTACAGAGTCAGAGTGTTAGCCTGTTAACCCATAAGAGGATAAGAATGGAGGATGAGAATATCAATGGAAAGGAGAGAACACTGTGAATACAGACACAATGTCAGAGGATCAGGTGTGAACCAATAGCGGAGAGTAAGAGACGAGATTGGCAGATTCTACACCAGTAGGAAATAACTACTTCCTGTCCCTCATGCTGCTACCGTTAGCTAGCTAGCTACCTGACGCTCATTATGTTTATTCAATCATTAGCTAGCTAGCTACTCACTGGGATGTGATGTTTATTCTACCGTTAGCTAGCTAGCTACTCACTGGGATGTGATGTTTATTCTATCGTTAGCTAGCTAGCTACTCACTGGGATGTGATGTTTATTCTACCGTTAGCTAGCTAGCTACTCACTGGGATGTGATGTTTATTCTACCGTTAGCTAGCTAGCTACTACCTGGGATGTGATGTTTATTCTACCGTTAGCTAGCTAGCTACTTCCTGGGATGTGATGTTTATTGAGAGATTGGAAGATTCTACAGCAGCAGGAAAGAATATGTTTCCCAGTTGAGAGGGGACAGTTGTACAGTTCAGATTTAGAGTAAGTAAAGTGTGTCCAGAGGGACATTCGTTTTAAAGACGGTAGAGCATGGCCAGTTCTTCAGGGCGTTGGGTTCAGTCAGGTGACCGCGGTGCAGTGTTACCGGTCTACGTGTCGTGAGACGGCCTGTTTGAAGGCCTGCACGGCCATGTCCTGGTCCAAGAGGTGCATGCGCTTGTAGGCCTTGTTGTCCAATGCATACCCTTGTGAAGACGGGAAGTCCTGTACACCCGGATGCTGGGGGGAGACAGATAACACAAACACATCAGCTGAACTCTTTCCTCAGCTATTATCATGGATGAAGAGACTGTAATCAGTGATCAATGGACTGTCATTATTGATCAAGGGACTGTGATCAGTGATCAATGAACTGTCATTATTGATGAAGGGACTGTCATTATTGATGAAGGGACTGTCATTACTGATGAAGGGACTGTCATTACTGATGAAGGGACTGTCATTAATGATGAAGGGACTGCCATTATTGATAAACGGCCTGTCATTACTGATGAAGGGACTGTCATTAATGATGAAGGGACTGTCATTATTGATGATTTGACTGTCATTATTGATCAAGGGACTGTCATTACTGATGAAGGGACTGTCATTATTGATGAAGGGACTGTCATTGTTGATAAAGGGACTGTCATTAATGATGAAGAGACTGTCATTATTGATGAAGGGACTGTCATTAATGATGAAGGGACTGTCATTAATGATGAAGGGACTGTCATTGATGATGAAGGGACTGTCATTAATGATGAAGGGACTGTCATTAATGATGATTTGACTGTCATTATTGATCAAGGGACTGTCATTAATGATGATTTGACTGTCATTATTGATCAAGGGACTGTCATTAATGATGAAGGGACTGTCATTATTGATCAAGGGACTGTCATTAATGATGATTTGACTGTCATTGATGATGAAGGGACTGTCATTAATGATGAAGGGACTGTCATTAATGATGAAGGGACTGTCATTAATGATGATTTGACTGTCATTATTGATCAAGGGACTGTCATTAATGATGATTTGACTGTCATTATTGATCAAGGGACTGTCATTAATGATGAAGGGACTGTCATTATTGATGATTTGACTGTCATTATTGATCAAGGGACTGTCATTACTGATGAAGGGACTGTCATTATTGATGAAGGGACTGTCATTGTTGATAAAGGGACTGTCATTAATGATGAAGAGACTGTCATTATTGATGAAGGGACTGTCATTAATGATGAAGGGACTGTCATTAATGATGAAGGGACTGTCATTGATGATGAAGGGACTGTCATTAATGATGAAGGGACTGTCATTAATGATGATTTGACTGTCATTATTGATCAAGGGACTGTCATTAATGATGATTTGACTGTCATTATTGATCAAGGGACTGTCATTAATGATGAAGGGACTGTCATTATTGATCAAGGGACTGTCATTAATGATGATTTGACTGTCATTGATGATGAAGGGACTGTCATTAATGATGAAGGGACTGTCATTATTGATCAAGGGACTGTCATTAATGATGAAGGGACTGTCATTATTGATCAAGGGACTGTCATTAATGATGATTTGACTGTCATTATTGATGAAGGGACTGTCATTAATGATGAAGGGACTGTCATTACTGATGAAGGGACTGTCATTAATGATGAAGGGACTGTCATTAACGATGAAGGGACTGTCTTTAATTTTCCAAAACTTAGAACACAAGCTAACTAACAAGTGAGACAGTCCCTCTGGGAAATGAGGACTAACTTGGCCCCACCCTGCTAGGTTTGGCCCCACCCTGCTAGGTTTGGCCCCACCCTGCTAGGTTTGGCCCCACCCTGCTAGGTTTGACCCCACCCTGCTAGGTTTGACCCCACCCTGCTAGGCTTGGCCCCACCCTGCTAGGTTTGACCCCACCCTGCTAGGTTTGGCCCCACCCTGCTAGGTTTGGCCCCACCCTGCTAGGTTTGACCCCACCCTGCTAGGTTTGACCCCACCCTGCTAGGTTTGACCCCACCCTGCTAGGTTTGACCCCACCCTGCTAGGTTTGACCCTTCTATGGAATCAGCTCTGTCATCAGAACAACGTACCTCAGTAGACAGCCTGTGTACCATCTCCTCCTGTCTAAGGATCTCAGAGTGGGCGAGGGTCTGGGTCAGGTGATTCAGCTCTGCCTCTCGTGATTGGGGGACGGACGGCATCATGGGAGGTTCCCAACCATCACGGAACTGCAGCGTACACGGAGGGAAGTAGTGGTCCTTAGGCCACTCCAACCTGGAGAAGGGGTAAGTAGGAGAGAGGGAGGGGGAGAGAGAGAGAGGGAAATAGAGAGAGAGAGAAAGAGGTAGGAAGAAAGAGAGAGAGAGAAAGAAGAGAGAGAGAGGCATTGTTGATTTAAAAAAAGCTTTTGGCTCAATTTGGCATACAGTTAGACTAAAATAATGGTGTTATACAGCAGCACCTCAGTTAGACTAAAATAATGGTGTTATACAGCAGCATCTCAGTTAGACTAAAATAATGGTGTTACTCCATACAGCAGCACCTCAGTTAGACTGAAATAATGGTGTTATACAGCAGCATCTCAGTTAGACTAAAATAATGGTGTTACTCCATACAGCAGCATCTCAGTTAGACTAAAATAATGGTGTTATACAGCAGCATCTCAGTTAGACTAAAATAATGGTGTTATACAGCAGCACCTCAGTTAGACTAAAATAATGGTGTTATACAGCAGCATCTCAGTTAGACTAAAATAATGGTGTTATACAGCAGCACCTCAGTTAGACTGAAATAATGGTGTTATACAGCAGCACCTCAGTTAGACTAAAATAATGGTGTTACTCCATACAGCAGTATCTCAGTTAGACTAAAATAATGGTGTTATACAGCAGCATCTCAGTTAGACTAAAATAATGGTGTTACTCCATACAGCAGCACCTCAGTTAGACTAAAATAATGGTGTTATACAGCAGCACCTCAGTTAGACTAAAATAATGGTGTTACTCCATACAGCAGCACCTCAGTTAGACTGAAATAATGGTGTTATACAGCAGCACCTCAGTTAGACTAAAATAATGGTGTTACTCCATACAGCAGCACCTCAGTTAGACTGAAATAATGGTGTTATACAGCAGCATCCCAGTTAGACTAAAATAATGGTGTTACTCCATACAGCAGCATCTCAGTTAGACTAAAATAATGGTGTTATACAGCAGCATCTCAGTTAGACTAAAATAATGGTGTTATACAGCAGCACCTCAGTTAGACTAAAATAATGGTGTTATACAGCAGCACCTCAGTTAGACTAAAATAATGGTGTTATACAGCAGCATCTCAGTTAGACTAAAATAATGGTGTTATACAGCAGCACCTCAGTTAGACTGAAATAATGGTGTTATACAGCAGCACCTCAGTTAGACTGAAATAATGGTGTTATACAGCAGCACCTCAGTTAGACTGAAATAATGGTGTTACTCCATACAGCAGTATCTCAGTTAGACTAAAATAATGGTGTTATACAGCAGCACCTCAGTTAGACTAAAATAATGGTGTTACTCCATACAGCAGCACCTCAGTTAGACTGAAATAATGGTGTTATACAGCAGCACCTCAGTTAGACTAAAATAATGGTGTTACTCCATACAGCAGCACCTCAGTTAGACTGAAATAATGGTGTTATACAGCAGCATCTCAGTTAGACTAAAATAATGGTGTTATACAGCAGCACCTCAGTTAGACTAAAATAATGGTGTTATACAGCAGCATCTCAGTTAGACTAAAATAATGGTGTTACTCCATCAGTAAGTGGACAGAAGATACTTAAATAAAGAGGTTGGAGACCGATAATACCGTTAAACCCACGTTAACCAAACATTCACCCCTATGACCCCATGTTAACCCCATCGTGACCTCTAACCTCCTACCTGCACTTGGTCCACCCCTCCCCCAGGGCAACCCACAGGTGTCTTTCCTCGGCCGTCCCAGCTGAGTGCAGGAAGTCTATAGCCTCTCTGGTCAACAGAGGAACCACCACGCTCTTAGCCAGCTCTGTCCCTCCAGAGGTCTGGATCACCTGGAGGAGAAGAGGTTACCATTACCCTCACCACTAACTACTAGGCTCTTAACTGTCTCTCACCATCCTGACTGGTGTTAACAGGAACAGAACATGGAATAACAGAGTAGAGCAGTCTGTCTCTCACCATCCTGACTGGTGTGAACAAGAACAGAACATGGAATAACAGAGTAGAGCAGTCTGTCTCTCACCATCCTGACTGGTGTGAACAGGAACAGAACATGGAATAACAGAGTAGAGCAGTCTGTCTCTCACCATCCTGACTGGTGTGAACAGGAACAGAACATGGAATAACAGAGTAGAGCAGTCTGTCTCTCACCATCCTGACTGGTGTGAACAGGAACAGAACATGGAATAACAGAGTAGAGCAGTCTGTCTCTCACCATCCTGACTGGTGTGAACAGGAACAGGACATGGAATAACAGAGTAGAGCAGTCTGTCTCTCACCATCCTGACTGGTGTGAACAAGAACAGAACATGGAATAACAGAGTAGAGCAGTCTGTCTCTCACCATCCTGACTGGTGTGAACAGGAACAGAACATGGAATAACAGAGTAGAGCAGTCTGTCTCTCACCATCCTGACTGGTGTGAACAGGAACAGAACATGGAATAACAGAGTAGAGCAGTCTGTCTCTCACCATCCTGACTGGTGTGAACAGGAACAGGACATGGAATAACAGAGTAGAACAGTCTGTCTCTCACCATCCCGACTGGTGTGAACAGGAACAGAACATGGAATAACAGAGTAGAGCAGTCTGTCTCTCACCATCCTGACTGGTGTGAACAGGAACAGAATATGGAATAACAGAGTAGAGCAGTCTGTCTCTCACCATCCTGACTGGTGTGAACAGGAACAGAACATGGAATAACAGAGTAGAGCAGTCTGTCTCTCACCATCCTGACTGGTGTGAACAGGAACAGGAACAGAACATGGAATAACAGAGTAGAGCAGTCTGTCTCTCACCATCCTGACTGGTGTGAACAGGAACAGAACATGGAATAACAGAGTAGAGCAGTCTGTCTCTCACCATCCTGACTGGTGTGAACAGGAACAGGACATGGAATAACAGAGTAGAACAGTCTGTCTCTCACCATCCCGACTGGTGTGAACAGGAACAGGACAGAACATGGAATAACAGAGTAGAGCAGTCTGTCTCTCACCATCCTGACTGGTGTGAACAGGAACAGAATATGGAATAACAGAGTAGAGCAGTCTGTCTCTCACCATCCTGACTGGTGTGAACAGGAACAGAACATGGAATAACAGAGTCGAGCAGTCTGTCTCTCACCATCCTGACTGGTGTGAACAGGAACAGGACATGGAATAACAGAGTAGAACAGTCTGTCTCTCACCATCCTGACTGGTGTGAACAGGAACAGGACATGGAATAACAGAGTAGAGCAGTCTGTCTCTCACCATCCTGACTGGTGTGAACAGGAACAGAACATGGAATAACAGAGTAGAACAGTCTGTCTCTCACCATCCTGACTGGTGTGAACAGGAACAGAACATGGAATAACAGAGTAGAGCAGTCTGTCTCTCACCATCCTGACTGGTGTGAACAGGAACAGAACATGGAATAACAGAGTAGAACAGTCTGTCTCTCACCATCCTGACTGGTGTGAACAGGAACAGAACATGGAATAACAGAGTAGAGCAGTCTGTCTCTCACCATGCTGACTGGTGTGAACAGGAACAGAACGTGGAATAACAGAGTAGAGCAGTCTGTCTCTCACCATCCTGACTGGTGTGAACAGGAACAGAACATGGAATAACAGAGTAGAGCAGTCTGTCTCTCATCATCCTGACTGGTGTGAACAGGAACAGAACATGGAATAACAGAGTAGAGCAGTCTGTCTCTCACCATCCTGACTGGTGTGAACAGGAACAGAACATGGAATAACAGAGTAGAGCAGTCTGTCTCTCACCATCCTGACTGGTGTGAACAGGAACAGGAACAGAACATGGAATAACAGAGTAGAGCAGTCTGTCTCTCACCATCCTGACTGGTGTGAACAGGAACAGAACATGGAATAACAGAGTAGAGCAGTCTGTCTCTCACCATCCTGACTGGTGTGAACAGGAACAGGAACAGAACATGGAATAACAGAGTAGAGCAGTCTGTCTCTCACCATCCTGACTGGTGTGAACAGGAACAGAACATGGAATAACAGAGTAGAGCAGTCTGTCTCTCACCATCCTGACTGGTGTGAACAGGAACAGAACATGGAATAACAGAGTAGAGCAGTCTGTCTCTCACCATCCTGACTGGTGTGAACAGGAACAGGAACAGAACATGGAATAACAGAGTAGAGCAGTCTGTCTCTCACCATCCTGACTGGTGTGAACAGGAACAGAACATGGAATAACAGAGTAGAGCAGTCTGTCTTTCACCATCCTGACTGGTGTGAACAGGAACAGAACATGGAATAACAGAGTAGAGCAGTCTGTCTCTCACCATCCTGACTGGTGTGAACAGGAACAGGAACAGAACATGGAATAACAGAGTAGAGCAGTCTGTCTCTCACCATCCTGACTGGTGTGAACAGGAACAGGAACGGAACATGGAATAACAGAGTAGAGCAGTCTATCTCTCACCATCCTGACTGGTGTGAACAGGAACAGAACATGGAATAACAGAGTAGAGCAGTCTGTCTCTCACCATCCTGACTGGTGTGAACAGGAACAGAACATGGAATAACAGAGTAGAGCAGTCTGTCTCTCACCATGCTGACTGGTGTGAACAGGAACAGAACATGGAATAACAGAGTAGAGCAGTCTGTCTCTCACCATGCTGACTGGTGTGAACAGGAACAGAACATGGAATAACAGAGTAGAGCAGTCTGTCTCTCACCATGCTGACTGGTGTGAACAGGAACAGAACATGGAATAACAGAGTAGAGCAGTCTGTCTCTCACCATGCTGACTGGTGTGAACAGGAACAGAACATGGAATAACAGAGTAGAGCAGTCTGTCGTTCACCATCCTGACTGGTGTAAACAGGAACAGGAACAGAACATGGAATAACAGAGTAGAGCAGTCTGTCTCTCACCATCCTGACTGGTGTGAACAGGAACAGAACATGGAATAACAGAGTAGAACAGTCTGTCTCTCACCATCCTGACTGGTGTGAACAGGAACAGAACATGGAATAACAGAGTAGAGCAGTCTGTCTCTCACCATCCTGACTGGTGTGAACAGGAACAGGACATGGAATAACAGAGTAGAACAGTCTGTCTCTCACCATCCCGACTGGTGTGAACAGGAACAGAACATGGAATAACAGAGTAGAGCAGTCTGTCTCTCACCATCCTGACTGGTGTGAACAGGAACAGAACATGGAATAACAGAGTAGAACAGTCTGTCTCTCACCATCCTGACTGGTGTGAACAGGAACAGAACATGGAATAACAGAGTAGAGCAGTCTGTCTCTCACCATCCTGACTGGTGTGAACAGGAACAGGACATGGAATAACAGAGTAGAACAGTCTGTCTCTCACCATCCCGACTGGTGTGAACAGGAACAGAACATGGAATAACAGAGTAGAGCAGTCTGTCTCTCACCATCCTGACTGGTGTGAACAGGAACAGAATATGGAATAACAGAGTAGAGCAGTCTGTCTCTCACCATCCTGACTGGTGTGAACAGGAACAGAACATGGAATAACAGAGTAGAGCAGTCTGTCTCTCACCATCCTGACTGGTGTGAACAGGAACAGGACATGGAATAACAGAGTAGAGCAGTCTGTCTCTCACCATCCTGACTGGTGTGAACAGGAACAGAACATGGAATAACAGAGTAGAGCAGTCTGTCTCTCACCATCCTGACTGGTGTGAACAGGAACAGGACATGGAATAACAGAGTAGAACAGTCTGTCTCTCACCATCCCGACTGGTGTGAACAGGAACAGAACATGGAATAACAGAGTAGAGCAGTCTGTCTCTCACCATCCTGACTGGTGTGAACAGGAACAGAATATGGAATAACAGAGTAGAGCAGTCTGTCTCTCACCATCCTGACTGGTGTGAACAGGAACAGAACATGGAATAACAGAGTCGAGCAGTCTGTCTCTCACCATCCTGACTGGTGTGAACAGGAACAGGACATGGAATAACAGAGTAGAACAGTCTGTCTCTCACCATCCTGACTGGTGTGAACAGGAACAGGACATGGAATAACAGAGTAGAGCAGTCTGTCTCTCACCATCCTGACTGGTGTCAGTTTACTTCCGGCGCCGAAAAGAGATGGCTGCCTCGCTTCGTGTTCCTTGGAAAATATGCAGTATTTTGTTTTTTTACGTGTTATTTCTTACATCGGTACCCCGGGTAATCTTAGGTTTCATTACATACAGTCGGGAGGAACTACTGAATATACGATTAACGTCAACTCATCATCGTTCCTACCAGGAATATGACTTTCCCGAAACGGATCCAGTGTTTTGCCTTCCACACAATACAATGGATCTGATCCCAGCCGGCGACCCTGTGCGACGCCGAAAAAGGGGAAAACGTGGCGGTCTCGTGGTCAGGCTTCGGAGACGGGCACATCGCGCTCCACTCCCTAGCATACTACTCGCCAATGTCCAGTCTCTTGACAATAAGGTTGATGAAATCCGAGCACGGGTAGCATTCCAGAGAGACATCAGGGATTGCAACGTGCTCTGCTTCACGGAAACATGGCTAACTCAAGGGACGCTAACGGAGTCGGTGCAGCCAGCTGGTTTCTTCATGCATCGCGCCGACAGAAACAAACATCTTTCCGGTAAGAAGAGGGGCGGGGGGGTATGCCTTATGATTAACGAGAAGTGGTGTGATCATCATAACAACACACAAGAACTCAAGTCGTTCTGTTCACCTGATCTAGAACTCCTCACAATCAAATGTCGACCGCATTATCTACCAAGGGAATTCTCGTCAATCATAATCACAGCCGTATACATTCCCCCCCAAGCAGACACATCGATGGCCCTGAACGAACTTTATCTGACTCTTTGTAAACTGGAAACCACACACCCTGAGGCTGCATTCATCGTAGCTGGGGATTTTAACAAGGCTAATCTAAAAACAAAACTCCCTAAATTCTATCAGCATATCGATTGTGCTACCAGGGCTGGAAAAACACTAGACCATTGTTATACTAATTTCCGCGACGCTTATAAGGCCCTCCCCCGCCCCCCTTTCGGAAAAGCTGACCACGACTCCATTTTGTTGATTCCAGCCTACAAACAAAAACTCAAACAACAAGCTCCCGCGCTCAGGTCTGTTCAACGCTGGTCCGACCAATCTGAATCCACGCTTCAAGACTGCTTCGATCACGCGGATTGGAATATGTTCCGCATCGCGTCCAACAACAATATTGACGAATATGCTGATTCGGTGAGCGAGTTCATTAGGAAGTGCATTGACGATGTCGTACCCACAGCAACGATAAAAACATTCCCAAACCAGAAACCGTGGATTGACGGCAGCATTCGCGTGAAACTGAAAGCGCGAACCACTGCTTTTAACCAGGGCAAGGTGACCGGAAGCATGACCGAATACAAACAGTGTAGCTATTCTCTCCGCAAGGCAATCAAACAGGCTAAGTCTCAGTACAGAGACAAAATCGAGTCGAAATTCAACAGCTCAGACACAAGAGGTATGTGGCAGGGTCTACAGTCAATCACGGATTACAAAAAGAAAACCAGCCCCGTCGAGGACCAGGATGTCTTGCTCCCAGACAGGCTAAACAACTTTTTTGCCCGCTTTGAGGACAATACAGTGCCACTGACACGGCCCCCTACCAAAACCTGCGGGCTCTCCTTCACTGCAGCCGAGGTGAGTAAAACATTTAAACGTGTTAACCCTCGCAAGGCTGCAGGCCCAGACGGCATTCCCAGCCGCGTCCTCAGAGCATGCGCAGACCAGCTGGCTGGTGTGTTTACGGACATATTCAATCAATCCTTATCCCAGTCTGCTGTTCCCACATGCTTCAAGAGGGCCACCATTGTTCCTGTTCCCAAGAAAGCTAAGGTAACTGAGCTAAACGACTACCGCCCCGTAGCACTCACTTCCGTCATCATGAAGTGCTTTGAGAGACTAGTCAAGGACCATATCACCTCCACCCTACCGGACACCCTAGACCCACTCCAATTTGCTTACCGACCCAATAGGTCCACAGACGACGCAATCGCAACCACACTGCACACTGCCCTAACCCATCTGGACAAGAGGAATACCCATGTGAGAATGCTGTTCATCGATTACAGCTCAGCATTTAACACCATAGTACCCTCCAAACTCGTCATCAAGCTCGAGACCCTGGGTCTCGACCCCGCCCTGTGCAACTGGGTCCTGGACTTCCTGACGGGCCGCCCCCAGGTGGTGAGGGTAGGTAACAACATCCCCACCCCGCTGATCCTCAACACTGGGGCCCCACAAGGGTGCGTTCTGAGCCCTCTCCTGTACTCCCTGTTCACCCACGACTGCGTGGCCATGCACGCCTCCAACTCAATCATCAAGTTTGCGGATGACACTACAGTGGTAGGCTTGATCACCAACAACGACGAGACGGCCTACAGGGAGGAGGTGAGGGCCCTCGGAGTGTGGTGTCAGGAAAATAACCTCATACTCAACGTCAACAAAACAAAGGAGATGATTGTGGACTTCAGGAAACAGCAGAGGGAGCACCCCCCTATCCACATCGACGGGTCAGTAGTGGAGAAGGTGGAAAGTTTTAAGTTCCTCGGTGTACACATCACGGACAAACTGAACTGGTCCACCCACACAGACAGCGTTGTGAAGAAGGCGCAGCAGCGCCTCTTCAACCTCAGGAGGCTGAAGAAATTCGGCTTGTCACCAAAAGCACTCACAAACTTCTACAGATGCACAATCGAGAGCATCCTGTCGGGCTGTATCACCGCCTGGTACGGCAACTGCTCCGCCCACAACCGTAAGGCTCTCCAGAGGGTAGTGAGGTCTGCAGAACGCATCACCAGGGGCAAACTACCTGCCCTCCAGGACACCTACACCACCCGATGTCACAGGAAGGCCATAAAGATCATCAAGGACAACAACCACCCAAGCCACTGCCTGTTCACCCCGCTATCATCCAGAAGGCGAGGTCAGTACAGGTGCATCAAAGCAGGGACCGAGAGACTGAAAAACAGCTTCTATCTCAAGGCCATCAGACTGTTAAACAGCCACCACTAACATTTAGCGGCCGCTGCCAACATACTGACTCAACTCCAGCCACTTTAAAAATGGGAATTGATGGAAATTATGTAAAAATGTACCACTAGCCACTTTAAGCAATGCCACTTAATACAATGTTTACATACCCTACATTACCCATCTCATATGTATATATACTGTACTCTATATCATCTACTGCATCTTGCCATCTTTATGCAATACATGTACCACTAGCCACTTTAAACTATGCCACTTTATGTTTACATACCCTACAGTACTCATCTCATATGTATATACCGTACTCTATACCATCTACTGCATCTGCCATGCCGTTCTGTACCACCACTCATTCATATATCTTTATGTACATATTCTTTATCCCTTTACACTTGTGTGTGTGTGTAAGGTAGTAGTGTGGAATTGTTAGGTTAGATTACTGTTGGTTATTACTGCATTGTCGGAACTAGAAGCACAAGCATTTCGCTACACTCGCATTAACATCTGCTAACCATGTGTATGTGACTAATAAATTTGATTTGATTTGATTTGATTTGAACAGGAACAGAACATGGAATAACAGAGTAGAGCAGTCTGTCTCTCATCATCCTGACTGGTGTGAACAGGAACAGAACATGGAATAACAGAGTAGAGCAGTCTGTCTCTCACCATCCTGACTGGTGTGAACAGGAACAGAACATGGAATAACAGAGTAGAGCAGTCTGTCTCTCACCATCCTGACTGGTGTGAACAGGAACAGGAACAGAACATGGAATAACAGAGTAGAGCAGTCTGTCTCTCACCATCCTGACTGGTGTGAACAGGAACAGAACATGGAATAACAGAGTAGAGCAGTCTGTCTCTCACCATCCTGACTGGTGTGAACAGGAACAGGAACAGAACATGGAATAACAGAGTAGAGCAGTCTGTCTCTCACCATCCTGACTGGTGTGAACAGGAACAGAACATGGAATAACAGAGTAGAGCAGTCTGTCTCTCACCATCCTGACTGGTGTGAACAGGAACAGAACATGGAATAACAGAGTAGAGCAGTCTGTCTCTCACCATCCTGACTGGTGTGAACAGGAACAGGAACAGAACATGGAATAACAGAGTAGAGCAGTCTGTCTCTCACCATCCTGACTGGTGTGAACAGGAACAGAACATGGAATAACAGAGTAGAGCAGTCTGTCTTTCACCATCCTGACTGGTGTGAACAGGAACAGAACATGGAATAACAGAGTAGAGCAGTCTGTCTCTCACCATCCTGACTGGTGTGAACAGGAACAGGAACAGAACATGGAATAACAGAGTAGAGCAGTCTGTCTCTCACCATCCTGACTGGTGTGAACAGGAACAGGAACGGAACATGGAATAACAGAGTAGAGCAGTCTATCTCTCACCATCCTGACTGGTGTGAACAGGAACAGAACATGGAATAACAGAGTAGAGCAGTCTGTCTCTCACCATCCTGACTGGTGTGAACAGGAACAGAACATGGAATAACAGAGTAGAGCAGTCTGTCTCTCACCATGCTGACTGGTGTGAACAGGAACAGAACATGGAATAACAGAGTAGAGCAGTCTGTCTCTCACCATGCTGACTGGTGTGAACAGGAACAGAACATGGAATAACAGAGTAGAGCAGTCTGTCTCTCACCATGCTGACTGGTGTGAACAGGAACAGAACATGGAATAACAGAGTAGAGCAGTCTGTCTCTCACCATGCTGACTGGTGTGAACAGGAACAGAACATGGAATAACAGAGTAGAGCAGTCTGTCGTTCACCATCCTGACTGGTGTAAACAGGAACAGGAACAGAACATGGAATAACAGAGTAGAGCAGTCTGTCTTTCACCATCCTGACTGGTGTGAACAGGAACAGAACATGGAATAACAGAGTAGAGTAGTCTGTCTCTCACCATCCTGACTGGTGTGAACAGGAACAGGAACAGAACATGGAATAACAGAGTAGAGCAGTCTGTCTCTCACCATCCTGACTGGTGTGAACAGGAACAGGAACGGAACATGGAATAACAGAGTAGAGCAGTCTATCTCTCACCATCCTGACTGGTGTGAACAGGAACAGAACATGGAATAACAGAGTAGAGCAGTCTGTCTCTCACCATCCTGACTGGTGTGAACAGGAACAGAACATGGAATAACAGAGTAGAGCAGTCTGTCTCTCACCATGCTGACTGGTGTGAACAGGAACAGAACATGGAATAACAGAGTAGAGCAGTCTGTCTCTCACCATGCTGACTGGTGTGAACAGGAACAGAACATGGAATAACAGAGTAGAGCAGTCTGTCTCTCACCATGCTGACTGGTGTGAACAGGAACAGAACATGGAATAACAGAGTAGAGCAGTCTGTCTCTCACCATGCTGACTGGTGTGAACAGGAACAGAACATGGAATAACAGAGTAGAGCAGTCTGTCGTTCACCATCCTGACTGGTGTAAACAGGAACAGGAACAGAACATGGAATAACAGAGTAGAGCAGTCTGTCTCTCACCATCCTGACTGGTGTGAACAGGAACAGAACATGGAATAACAGAGTAGAACAGTCTGTCTCTCACCATCCTGACTGGTGTGAACAGGAACAGAACATGGAATAACAGAGTAGAGCAGTCTGTCTCTCACCATCCTGACTGGTGTGAACAGGAACAGAACATGGAATAACAGAGTAGAACAGTCTGTCTCTCACCATCCTGACTGGTGTGAACAGGAACAGAACATGGAATAACAGAGTAGAGCAGTCTGTCTCTCACCATGCTGACTGGTGTGAACAGGAACAGAACGTGGAATAACAGAGTAGAGCAGTCTGTCTCTCACCATCCTGACTGGTGTGAACAGGAACAGAACATGGAATAACAGAGTAGAGCAGTCTGTCTCTCATCATCCTGACTGGTGTGAACAGGAACAGAACATGGAATAACAGAGTAGAGCAGTCTGTCTCTCACCATCCTGACTGGTGTGAACAGGAACAGGAACAGAACATGGAATAACAGAGTAGAGCAGTCTGTCTCTCACCATCCTGACTGGTGTGAACAGGAACAGAACATGGAATAACAGAGTAGAGCAGTCTGTCTTTCACCATCCTGACTGGTGTGAACAGGAACAGAACATGGAATAACAGAGTAGAGCAGTCTGTCTCTCACCATCCTGACTGGTGTGAACAGGAACAGGAACAGAACATGGAATAACAGAGTAGAGCAGTCTGTCTCTCACCATCCTGACTGGTGTGAACAGGAACAGGAACAGAACATGGAATAACAGAGTAGAGCAGTCTGTCTCTCACCATCCTGACTGGTGTGAACAGGAACAGGAACGGAACATGGAATAACAGAGTAGAGCAGTCTATCTCTCACCATCCTGACTGGTGTGAACAGGAACAGAACATGGAATAACAGAGTAGAGCAGTCTGTCTCTCACCATCCTGACTGGTGTGAACAGGAACAGAACATGGAATAACAGAGTAGAGCAGTCTGTCTCTCACCATGCTGACTGGTGTGAACAGGAACAGAACATGGAATAACAGAGTAGAGCAGTCTGTCTCTCACCATGCTGACTGGTGTGAACAGGAACAGAACATGGAATAACAGAGTAGAGCAGTCTGTCTCTCACCATGCTGACTGGTGTGAACAGGAACAGAACATGGAATAACAGAGTAGAGCAGTCTGTCTCTCACTATGCTGACTGGTGTGAACAGGAACAGAACATGGAATAACAGAGTAGAGCAGTCTGTCGTTCACCATCCTGACTGGTGTAAACAGGAACAGGAACAGAACATGGAATAACAGAGTAGAGCAGTCTGTCTCTCACCATCCTGACTGGTGTGAACAGGAACAGAACATGGAATAACAGAGTAGAGCAGTCTGTCTCTCACCATCCTGACTGGTGTGAACAGGAACAGGAACAGAACATGGAATAACAGAGTAGAGCAGTCTGTCTCTCATCATCCTGACTGGTGTGAACAGGAACAGGAACAGAACACGGAATAACAGAGTAGAGCAGTATGTCTTTCACTATCCTGACTGGTGTGAACAGGAACAGAACATGGAATAACAGAGTAGAGCAGTCTGTCTGTCACCATCCTGACTGGTGTGAACAGGAACAGGAACAGAACATGGAATAACAGAGTAGAACAGTCTGTCTCTCACCATCCTGACTGGTGTGAACAGGAACAGAACATGGAATAACAAAGTAGAGCAGTCTGTCTCTCACCATTCTGAGTGGTGTGAACAGGAAGTGAACCAGGTCGTCAGCGCTGGGGTTCTGGATGAGGGTCTTCAACTTCCCCTGGAGGAGAGAGACAAGGAAAGTCATACAAATGTAAAATTAAATAAATATCATTCATCTTTGGTGTCTTACCAGCAGGTTGAAGGCATGTTTGAACTTCTGGAAACAGTCAACAAAGTCCTCCTCAGTGGGAGGCTTGGCTCGCAGTGTTAGCACTCCCTCTGGTGGACAGAGAGAAACATGACAGGTAACACACAGGGGAGGCTTGGCTCGCAGTGTTAGCACTCCCTCTGGTGGACAGAGAGAGACATGACAGGTAACACACAGGGGAGGCTTGGCTCGCAGTGTTAGCACTCCCTCTGGTGGACAGAGAGAGACATGACAGGTAACACACAGTATTACAGTAGATAGTGACTAGTCTAGTACATACAGTATTACAGTAGGATAGTCACTGGTCTAGCAACATCGATTGTTTTCCTAACTGTTTCCTGTTTTGATGTAAATGTTGTCCACAGTGGAAGGAACAATCTACTTAAGGAAACAGTAATGAGGTCATGGACAGGAGAACTACAAACTAGATCTAAAGAACTACAACACCCAACAGTAACGAGGTCATGGACAGTAGAATGAAGATCAGGACCAGGCCAGGAGGACTACAAACTAGATCTAAAGAACTACAACACCCAACAGTAACGAGGTCATGGACAGGAGGACTACAAACTAGATCTAAAGAACTACACCCCCCAACAGTAACGAGGTCATGGACAGTAGAATGAAGATCAGGACCAGGCCAGGAGGACTACAAACTAGATCTAAAGAACTACATCACCCAACAGTAACGAGGTCATGGACAGTAGAATGAAGATCAGGACCAGGCCAGGAGGACTACAAACTAGACCTAAAGAACTACAACACCCAACAGTAATGAGGTCATGGACAGGAGGACTACAAACTAGATCTAAAGAACTACATCACCCATCAGTAACGAGGTCATGGACAGTAGAATGAAGATCAGGACCAGGCCAGGAGGACTACAAACTAGATCTAAAGAACTACATCACCCAACAGTAACGAGGTCATGGACAGTAGAATGAAGATCAGGACCAGGCCAGGAGGACTACAAACTAGATCTAAAGAACTACATCACCCAACAGTAACGAGGTCATGGACAGTAGAATGAATATCAGGACCAGGCCAGGAGGACTACAAACTAGATCTAAAGAACTACATCACCCAACAGTAACGAGGTCATGGACAGTAGAATGAAGATCAGGACCAGGCCAGGAGAACTACAAACTAGATCTAAAGAACTACATCACCCAGCAGTAACGAGGTCAACGACAGTAGAATGAAGATCAGGACCAGGCCAGGAGGACTACAAACTAGATCTAAAGAACTACATCACCCAACAGTAACGAGGTCATGGACAGTAGAATGAAGATCAGGACCAGGCCAGGAGGACTACAAACTAGATCTAAAGAACTACATCACCCAACAGTAACGAGGTCATGGACAGTAGAATGAAGATCAGGACCAGGCCAGGAGGACTACAAACAAGATCTAAAGAACTACATCACCCAACAGTAACGAGGTCATGGACAGTAGAATGAAGATCAGGACCAGGCCAGGAGAACTACAAACTAGATCTAAAGAACTACATCACCCAGCAGTAACGAGGTCATGGACAGTATAATGAAGATCAGGACCAGGCCAGGAGGACTACAAACTAGATCTAAAGAACTACAACACCCAACAGTAACGAGGTCATGGACAGTAGAATGAAGATCAAGACCAGGCCAGGAGGACTACAAACTAGATCTAAAGAACTACACCCCCCAACAGTAACGAGGTCATGGACAGTAGAATGAAGATCAGGACCAGGCCAGGAGGACTACAAACTAGATCTAAAGAACTGCAACACCCAACAGTAACGAGGTCATGGACAGTAGAATGAAGGTCAGGACCAGGCCAGGAGGACTACAAACTAGATCTAAAGAACTACACCCCCCAACAGTAACGAGGTCATGGACAGTAGAATGAAGACCAGGACCAGGCCAGGAGGACTACAAACTAGATCTAAAGAACTACAACACCCACCTCCGGGTCCCTTCTTCTTGTTCTTTTTAGATTTCTTCCTCTTGGAGAGCTCGTTGAAGGCCTCAGCTGCTTTCTGCAGTTTGGTCACGAAGAACTCAATGTGGTCCAGAATGTGGTTCAGGATTTGCTGCAAGAGAAGACAGTACTGTTGAAAAGAGACACAACCACAGACAGACGTACTTTGTTACTCGCTAAATGAAGTCATGTAATGTAATGTAGGTGTGATTGACAGTCGCTGCCAGGTTCAACATGAGCTGTGTTGTTGCTGGAGATGCTGCTATAGTCAATTAGTGTTAAAACACCAGGACTTTATTTTACTTCAGCAGTCGCTGTTTATCTCTTCTCCGTATATTTTCCAAGTTTGGCGAAAATATTTAAAAGAATAGCGTGGGAGATGAGGGTAGTGCAATACTGTATCACGTTTTGCATTTACTTTGGAAGGACATTAAATCTGTAACTGTAACTGCAGAACTCCTAACATCTCCTAATAGTGGAGTATCCTTGTTGTTACCTACATCTCCTAATAGTGGAGTATCCTTGTTGTTACCTACATCTCCTAATAGTGGAGTATCCTTGTTGTTACCTACATCTCCTAATAGTGGAGTATCCTTGTTGTTACCTACATCTCCTAATAGTGGAGTATCCTTGTTGTTACAGTGGGGAGAACAAGTATTTGATACACTGCCGATTTTGCAGGTTTTCCTACTTACAAAGCATGTAGAGGTCTGTAATTTTTATCATAGGTACACTTCAACTATGAGAGACGTAATCTAAAACAAAAATCCAGAAAATCACATTGTATGATTTTTAAGTAATTAATTTGCATTTTATTGCATGACATAAGTATTTGATACATCAGAAAAGCAGAACTTAATATTTGGTACAGAAACCTTTGTTTGCAATTACAGAGATCATACGTTTCCTGTAGTTCTTGACTAGGTTTGCACACACTGCAGCAGGGATTTTGGCCCACTCCTCCTTACAGATCTTCTCCAGATCCTTCAGGTTTCGGGGCTGTCGCTGGGCAATACGGACTTTCAGCTCCCTCCAAAGATTTTCTATTGGGTTCAGGTCTGGAGACTGGCTAGGCCACTCCAGGACCTTGAGATGCTTCTTACGGAGCCACTCCTTAGTTGCCATGGCTGTGTGCTTCGTGTCGTTGTCATGCTGGAAGACCCAGCCACGACCCATCTTCAATGCTCTTACTGAGGGAAGGAGGTTGTTGGCCAAGATCTCGCGATACATGGCCCCATCCATCCTCCCCTCAATACGGTGCAGTCGTCCTGTCCCCTTTGCAGAAAAGCATCCCCAAAGAATGATGTTTCCCCCTCCATGCTTCACGGTTGGGATGGTGTTCTTGGGGTTGTACTCATACTTCTTCTTCCTCCAAACACGGCGAGTGGAGTTAGACCAAAAAGCTCTATTTTTGTCTCATCAGACCACATGACCTTCTCCCATTCCTCCTCTGGATCATCCAGATGGTCATTGGCAAACTTCAGACAGGCCTGGACATGCACTGGCTTAAGCAGGGGGACCTTGCGTGCGCTGCAGGATTTTAATCCATGACGGCGTAGTGTGTTACTAATGGTTTTCTTTGAGACTGTGGTCCCAGCTCTCTTCAGGTCATTGACCAGGTCCTGCCGTGTAGTTCTGGGCTGATCCCTCACCTTCCTCATGATCATTGATGCCCCACGAGGTGAAATCTTGCATGGAGCCCCAGACCGAGGGTGATTGACCGTCATCTTGAACTTCTTCCATTTTCTAATAATTGCGCCAACAGTTGTTTCCTTCTCACCAAGCTGCTTGCCTATTGTCCTGTAGCCCATCCCAGCCTTGTGCAGGTCTACAATTTTATCCCTGATGTCCTTACACAGCTCTCTGGTCTTGGCCATTGTGGAGAGGTTGGAATCTGTTTGATTGTGTGTGGACAGGTGTCTTTTATACAGGTAACGAGTTCAAACAGGTGCAGTTAATACAGGTAATGAGTGGAGAACAGGAGGGCTTCTTAAAGAAAAACTAACAGGTCTGTGAGAGCCGGAATTCTTACTGGTTGGTAGGTGATCAAATACTTATGTCATGCAATAAAATGCAAATTAATTATTTAAAAATCATACAATGTGATTTTCTGGATTTTTGTTTTAGATTCCGTCTCTCACAGTTGAAGTGTACCTATGATAAAAATTACAGACCTCTACATGCTTTGTAAGTAGGAAAACCTGCAAAATCGGCAGTGTATCAAATACTTGTTCTCCCCACTGTACCTACATCTCCTAATAGTGGAGTATCCTTGTTGTTACTACAGAACAGACTACTGATCTACATCTCCTAATAGTGGAGTAGCCTTGTTGTTACTACAGAACAGACTACTGATCTACATCTCCTAATAGTGGAGTATCCTTGTTGTTACTACAGAACAGACTACTGATCTACATCTCCTAATAGTGGAGTATCCTTGTTGTTACTACAGAACAGACTACTGATCTACATCTCCTAATAGTGGAGTATCCTTGTTGTTACTACAGAACAGACTACTGATCTACATCTCCTAGTAGTGGAGTATCCTTGTTGTTACTACAGAACAGACTACTGATCTACATCTCCTAATAGTGGAGTATCCTTGTTGTTACTACAGAACAGACTACTGATCTACATCTAATAGTGGAGTATCCTTGCTGTTACTACAGAACAGACCACTGATCTACATCTCCTAATAGTGGAGTATCCTTGTTGTTACTACAGAACAGACTACTGATCTACATCTAATAGTGGAGTATCCTTGCTGTTACTACAGAACAGACTACTGATCTACATCTCCTAATAGTGGAGTATCCTTGTTGTTAATACAGAACAGACTACTGGTCTACATCTCCTAATAGTGGAGTATCCTTGTTGTTACTACAGAACAGACTACTGATCTACATCTCCTAATAGTGGAGTATCCTTGTTGTTACTACAGAACAGACTACTGATCTACATCTCCTAATAGTGGAGTATCCTTGTTGTTACTACAGAACAGACTACTGATCTACATCTCCTAATAGTGGAGTATCATTGTTGTTACTACAGAACAGACTACTGATCTACATCTCCTAATAGTGGAGTAGCCTTGTTGTTACTACAGAACAGACTACTGATCTACATCTCCTAATAGTGGAGTATCCTTGCTGTTACTACAGAACAGACCACTGATCTACATCTCCTAATAGTGGAGTATCCTTGTTGTTCTTGTTGTTACTACAGAACAGACTACTGATCTACATCTCCTAATAGTGGAGTATCCTTGTTGTTACTACAGAACAGACTACTGATCTACATCTCCTAATAGATGTAGATCAGCATGACTCCAGATCAGTCTGTAGGTGAAACTACTCATCAGTCTGCAGTATTGAAGAAACAAACAAACTACTGAAGACCTGACTCCAGATCAGTCTGTAGGTGAAACTACTCATCAGTCTGCAGTCTTGAAGAAACAAACGGATATTTTCTTTCCTCCAGCGATACTGGATCTATTAAACACACATTCCTGGACGCACTACTGACACTCTGCTGACACTCTACTGACACACTACTGACACTCTGCTGACACTCTGCTGACACTCTACTGACACTCTACTGACACTCTACTGACACTCTGCTGACACACCGCTGACACTCTACTGACACTCTGCTGACACACCGCTGACACTCTACTGACACTCTGCTGACACACTACTGACACTCTGCTGACACTCTACTGACACACTACTGACGCTCTACTAACACTACTGACACTCTGCTGACACTCTACTGACACTCTGCTGACACTCTACTGACACACTACTGACACTCTGCTGACACTCTGCTGACACTCTGCTGACACTCTACTGACACACTACTGACACTCTGCTGACACACTACTGACACTCTGCTGACACTCTACTGACGCTCTACTAACACTACTGACACTCTACTGACACTCTGCTGACACTCTACTGACACTCTACTGACACACTACTGACACTCTGCTGACACACTACTGACACTCTGCTGACACTCTACTGACGCTCTACTAACACTACTGACACTCTACTGACACTCTGCTGACACACTACTGACTGACACTCTGCTGACACTCTGCTGACACTCTGCTGACACTCTACTAACACTACTGACACTCTGCTGACACACTGCTGACACTCTGCTGACACTCTGCTGACACTCTGCTGACACTCTACTGACGCTCCACTAACACTACTGACACTCTACTGACACTCTACTGATACTCTGCTGACACTCTGCTGACACTACTGACACTCTACTAACACTACTGACACTCTACTGACACTCTGCTGACACTCTGCTGACACTCTGCTGACACTCTGCTGACACTCTGCTGACACACTACTGACACTCTGCTGACACTCTGCTGACACTCTACTGACACTCTACTGACACTCTGCTGACACTCTACTGACACTCTGCTGACACACTACTGACACTCTACTGACACTCTACTGACACTCTGCTGACACACTACTGACACTCTGCTGACACACTACTGACACACTACTGACACTCTGCTGACACTCTGCTGACACTACTGACACTCTACTAACACTACTGACACTCTACTGACACTCTGCTGACACACTACTGACACTCTGCTGACACTCTGCTGACACTCTGCTGACACTCTACTGACACTCTACTGATACTCTGCTGACACTCTGCTGACACTACTGACGCTCTACTAACACTACTGACACTCTACTGACACTCTGCTGACACACTACTGACACTCTGCTGACACTCTGCTGATACTCTGCTGACACTCTGCTGACACTCTGCTGACACTACTGACACTCTACTAACACTACTGACACTCTACTGACACTCTACTGACACTCTACTGATACTCTGCTGACACTCTGCTGACACTACTGACGCTCTACTAACACTACTGACACTCTACTGACACTCTGCTGACACTCTACTGACACTCTACTAACACTACTGACACTAACTACTGACACTCTACTGACACTCTACTGATACTCTGCTGACACTCTGCTGACACTCTACTGACACTCTGCTGACACTCTGCTGACACTCTGCTGACACTCTATTGACACACTGCTGACAATCTACTGACACTCTACTGACACTCTGCCGACACTCTGCCGACACTCTGCCGACACTCTGCCGACACTCTGCTGACAATCTACTGACACTCTGCCGACACTCTACTGACACTCTACTGACACTCTGCTGACACTCTGCTGACACTCTACTGACACTCTGCTGACACTCTGCCGACACTCTGCTGACAATCTACTGACACTCTGCCGACACTCTACTGACACTCTACTGACACTCTGCCGACACTCTGCCGACACTCTGCCGACACTCTACTGACACTCTGCTGACACTCTGCTGACACTCTGCTGACACTCTGCCGACACTCTACTGACACTCTGCTGACACTCTGCTGACACTCTGCCGACACTCTGCTGACACTCTGCCGACACTCTGCCGACACTCTGCCGACACTCTGCTGACACTCTGCCGACACTCTGCCGACACTCTGCTGACAATCTACTGACACTCTGCTGACACTCTGCTGACACTCTACTGACACTCTGCCGACACTCTGCCGACACACTACTGACACACCGCTGACACACCGCTGACACACCGCTGACACTCTGCTGACACTCTGCCGACACTCTGCCGACACTCTGCCGACACTCTGCCGACACTCTGCCGACACTCTGCTGACACTCTGCCGACACTCTACTGACACTCTACTGACAATCTACTGACACTCTGCTGACACTCTGCTGACACTCTGCTGACACTCTGCCGACACTCTGCCGACACACTACTGACACTCTGCTGACACACCGCTGACACTCTGCTGACACTCTGCCGACACTCTGCCGACACTCTGCCGACACTCTACTGACACTCTGCTGACACTCTGCTGACACTCTGCTGACACTCTGCCGACACTCTACTGACACTCTGCTGACACTCTACTGACACTCTGCCGACACTCTGCTGACACTCTACTGACACTCTGCCGACACTCTGCCGACACTCTGCCGACACTCTGCCGACACTCTGCCGACACTCTGCCGACAATCTACTGACACTCTGCTGACACTCTGCTGACACTCTACTGACACTCTGCCGACACTCTGCCGACACTCTGCCGACACTCTGCCGACACTCTGCCGACAATCTACTGACACTCTGCTGACACTCTGCTGACACTCTGCTGACACTCTACTGACACTCTGCTGACACTCTGCCGACACTCTGCCGACACTCTGCCGACAATCTACTGACACTCTGCTGACACTCTGCTGACACTCTACTGACACTCTGCCGACACTCTGCCGACACTCTACTGACACTCTGCCGACACTCTGCCGACACTCTGCCGACACTCTGCCGACACTCTGCCGACAATCTACTGACACTCTGCTGACACTCTGCTGACACTCTGCTGACACTCTGCCGACACTCTGCTGACACTCTGCCGACACTCTGCTGACACTCTGCCGACACTCTGCCGACACTCTGCCGACACTCTGCCGACACTCTACTGACACTCTACTGACACTCTGCCGACACTCTGCCGACACTCTACTGACACTCTTCTGACACTCTATTGACACTCTGCTGACACTCTACTGACACTCTGCCGACACTCTGCTGACACTCTGCTGACACTCTTCTGACACTCTGCCGACACTCTGCCGACAATCTACTGACACTCTACTGACACTCTGCTGACACTCTGCTGACACTCTGCTGACACTCTGCTGACACTCTGCTGACACACCGCTGACACTCTGCCGACACTCTGCCGACACTCTGCTGACACTCTGCTGACACTCTGCTGACACACCGCTGACACTCTGCCGACACTCTACTGACACTCTGCCGACTCTCTGCTGACACTCTGCTGACACTCTGCCGACACTCTGCTGACACTCTGCCGACACTCTACTGACACTCTGCTGACACTCTGCTGACACTCTGCTGACACTCTGCTGACACTCTGCTGACACTCTACTGACACTCTACTGACACACCGCTGACACTCTGCCGACACTCTGCTGACGGACGCACAGAGAGAAAGGTAGGTAGACTGCCAGACGGTATCAGTATGTGGTATCTGGACAGACGGACAGTGGGAAACACTCACCACGTCTCGATCCACTCTGGTAGCCAACATCTCCGGAGGTTCCTTCTGGTCAGAATATTGATGCTGTTTATCATCTGATAGGAACAGGATGGAGAGGGAGGAGGGGGGAGAGAAGGCTATTAGAATAGTGACACGATCTTCCCAAGGAGGTTATTCTCAAATCAAACCAAATGTTACTTGTCACATGCGCCGAATACAACAGGTATGTAGACTTTACTGTGAAATCCATTCATGTTGCCATATCATTGACCTCTGAGTGATACCCTGCTTATTAGAAGGCAGAACCTTTCAGACTCAGTAAGTCCCAGTGTGTTTTCTTACAGTCCTGCTGCTCTGCCGCCCAGGCTGACCAGGCTGCCACACGACTCTTCACGTCCAGCTGGGTGAGGGTGGCGGGGGGCTCGGGGGCGGGCGCCGCGGGGGGCGGCGGGATGACCCCATCACTCTTCAGAATCATCCTATAGGAGTACGGGAGGAGGAGATAAGAGGCAGACAGACAATCAGATACAGACCAGACCCAGACCCAAATCACAGATACAAACAGAACCCCATACAGCACCGATACAGACACAGATCCAAATAACAGATCCAAACAGAACCCCATACAGCACCGATACAGACCCAGATCCAAATAACAGATACAAACAGAACCCCATACAGCACCGATACAGACACAGATCCAAATCACAGAGACAAACAGAACCCCATACAGCACCGATACAGACACAGACCCAAATAACAGATACAAACAGAACCCCATACAGCACCGATACAGACACAGATCCAAATCACAGAGACAAACAGAACCCCATACAGCACCGATACAGACACAGACCCAAATCACAGATACAAACAGAACCCCATACAGCACCGATACAGACACAGACCCAAATCACAGATACAAACAGAACCCCATACAGCACCGATACAGACCCAGATCCAAATCACCGATACAAACAGAACCCCATACAGCACCGATACAGACACAGATCCAAATCACAGATACAAACAGAACCCCATACAGCACCGATACAGACATGGAATGGAAACCAGCTAATCACAAATACTATTTCATCAACTACAGAAACCCAAACCCAGTTTAATCTTAAAACCTTCAGAATAAGAACAAATTCTAACAGAGCCCTATAAAGTAACAGAACCCATTCTAACAGAGCTCTATAAAGTAACAGAACCCATTCTAACAGAGCTCTATAAAGTAACAGAACCAATTCTAACAGAGCTCTATAAAGTAACAGAACCCAGCTCTATAAAGTAACAGAACCCATTATAACAGATCTCTATAAAGTAACAGAACCCATTCTAACAGATCTCTATAAAGTAACAGAACCCATTCTAACAGATCTCTATAAAGTAACAGAACCCAGCTCTATAAAGTAACATAACCCATTATAACAGAGCTCTATAAAGTAACAGAACCCATTCTAAGAGAGCTCTATAAAGTAACAGAACCCAGCTCTATAAAGTAACAGAACCCATTATAACAGAGCTCTATAAAGTAACAGAACCCATTCTAAGAGAGCTCTATAAAGTAACAGAACTCATTCTAACAGAGCTCTATAAAGTAACAGAACCCATTCTAACAGAGCTCTATAAAGTAACAGAACCCATTCTAACAGATCTCTATAAAGTAACAGAACCCAGCTCTATAAAGTAACAGAACCCATTCTAACAGATCTCTATAAAGTAACAGAACCCAGCTCTATACAGTAACAGAACCCATTCTAACAGAGCTCTATAAAGTAACAGAACCCATTCTAACAGAGCTCTATAAAGTAACAGAACCCATTCTAACAGAGCCCTATAAAGTAACAGAACCCATTCTAACAGAGCTCTATAAAGTAACAGAACCCATTCTAACAGAGCTCTATAAAGTAACAGAACCCATTATAACAGAGCTCTATAAAGTAACAGAACCCATTCTAACATAGCTCTATAAAGTAACAGAACCCATTATAACAGAGCTCTATAAAGTAACAGAACCCATTCTAACAGAGCTCTATAAAGTAACATAACCCATTATAACAGAGCTCTATAAAGTAACAGAACCCATTCTAAGAGAGCTCTATAAAGTAACAGAACCCAGCTCTATAAAGTAACAGAACCCATTATAACAGAGCTCTATAAAGTAACAGAACCCATTCTAAGAGAGCTCTATAAAGTAACAGAACCCAGCTCTATAAAGTAACAGAACCCATTATAACAGAGCTCTATAAAGTAACAGAACTCATTCTAACAGAGCTCTATAAAGTAACAGAACCCATTCTAAAAGAGCTCTATAAAGTAACAGAACCCATTCTAACAGAGCTCTATAAAGTAACAGAACCCAGAACAGGCAGTTTTACCGTAGTGGTTCTGGTCTCTACTACAGTACAGAGTCCAGTCAGAGACGACAGGTAGTTAGAGGTGTTATACCGTAGTGGTTCTGGTCTCTACTACAGTACAGAGTCCAGTCAGAGACGACAGGTAGTTAGAGGTGTTATACCGTAGCGGTTCTGGTCTCTACTACAGTACAGAGTCCAGTCAGAGACGACAGGTAGTTAGAGGTGTTATACCGTAGTGGTTCTGGTCTCTACTACAGTACAGAGTCCAGTCAGAGACGACAGGTAGTTAGAGGTGTTATACCGTAGTGGTTCTGGTCTCTACTACAGTACAGAGTCCAGTCAGAGACGACAGGTAGTTAGAGGTGTTATACCATAGTGGTTCTGGTCTCTACTACAGTACAGAGTCCAGTCAGAGACGACAGGTAGTTAGAGGTGTTTTACCGTAGTGGTTCTGGTCTCTACTACAGTACAGAGTCCAGTCAGAGACGACAGGTAGTTAGAGGTGTTATACCGTAGTGGTTCTGGTCTCTACTACAGTACAGAGTCCAGTCAGAGACGACAGGTAGTTAGAGGTGATATACCGTAGTGGTTCTGGTCTCTACTACAGTACAGAGTCCAGTCAGAGACGACAGGTAGTTAGAGGTGTTTTACCGTAGTGGTTCTGGTCTCTACTACAGTACAGAGTCCAGTCAGAGACGACAGGTAGTTAGAGGTGTTATACCGTAGCGGTTCTGGTCTCTACTACAGTACAGAGTCCAGTCAGAGACGACAGGTAGTTAGAGGTGTTTTACCGTAGTGGTTCTGGTCTCTACTACAGTACAGAGTCCAGTCAGAGACGACAGGTAGTTAGAGGTGTTATACCGTAGTGGTTCTGGTCTCTACTACAGTACAGAGTCCAGTCAGAGACGACAGGTAGTTAGAGGTGATATACCGTAGTGGTTCTGGTCTCTACTACAGTACAGAGTCCAGTCAGAGACGACAGGTAGTTAGAGGTGTTATACAGTAGTGGTTCTGGTCTCTACTACAGTACAGAGTCCAGTCAGAGACGACAGGTAGTTAGAGGTGTTATACCGTAGTGGTTCTGGTCTCTACTACAGTACAGAGTCCAGTCAGAGACGACAGGTAGTTAGAGGTGTTATACCGTAGTGGTTCTGGTCTCTACTACAGTACAGAGTCCAGTCAGAGACGACAGGTAGTTAGAGGTGATATACCGTAGTGGTTCTGGTCTCTACTACAGTACAGAGTCCAGTCAGAGACGACAGGTAGTTAGAGGTGTTTTACCGTAGTGGTTCTGGTCTCTACTACAGTACAGAGTCCAGTCAGAGACGACAGGTAGTTAGAGGTGTTATACCGTAGTGGTTCTGGTCTCTACTACAGTACAGAGTCCAGTCAGAGACGACAGGTAGTTAGAGGTGTTATACCGTAGTGGTTCTGGTCTCTACTACAGTACAGAGTCCAGTCAGAGACGACAGGTAGTTAGAGGTGTTATACCGTAGTGGTTCTGGTCTCTACTACAGTACAGAGTCCAGTCAGAGACGACAGGTAGTTAGAGGTGTTATACCGTAGCGGTTCTGGTCTCTACTACAGTACAGAGTCCAGTCAGAGACGACAGGTAGTTAGAGGTGTTATACCGTAGTGGTTCTGGTCTCTACTACAGTACAGAGTCCAGTCAGAGACGACAGGTAGTTAGAGGTGTTTTACCGTAGCGGTTCTGGTCTCTACTACAGTAAAGAGTCCAGTCAGAGACGACAGGTAGTTAGAGGTGTTATACCGTAGTGGTTCTGGTCTCTACTACAGTACAGAGTCCAGTCAGAGACGACAGGTAGTTAGAGGTGTTTTACCGTAGCGGTTCTGGTCTCTACTACAGTACAGAGTCCAGTCAGAAACGACAGGTAGTTAGAGGTGTTATACCGTAGCGGTTCTGGTCTCTACTACAGTACAGAGTCCAGTCAGAGACGACAGGTAGTTAGAGGTGTTATACCGTAGAGGTTCTGGTCTCTACTACAGTACAGAGTCCAGTCAGAGACGACAGGTAGTTAGAGGTGTTATACCGTAGCGGTTCTGGTCTCTACTACAGTACAGAGTCCAGTCGGAGACGACAGGTAGTTAGAGGTGTTATACCGTAGCGGTTCTGGTCTCTACTACAGTACAGAGTCCAGTCGGAGACGACAGGTAGTTAGAGGTGTTTTACCGTAGTGGTTCTGGTCTCTACTACAGTACAGAGTCCAGTCAGAGACGACAGGTAGTTAGAGGTGTTATACCGTAGCGGTTCTGGTCTCTACTACAGTACAGAGTCCAGTCAGAGACGACAGGTAGTTAGAGGTGTTATACCGTAGAGGTTCTGGTCTCTACTACAGTACAGAGTCCAGTCAGAGACGACAGGTAGTTAGAGGTGTTATACCGTAGCGGTTCTGGTCTCTACTACAGTACAGAGTCCAGTCAGAGACGACAGGTAGTTAGAGGTGTTATACCGTAGTGGTTCTGGTCTCTACTACAGTACAGAGTCCAGTCAGAGACGACAGGTAGTTAGAGGTGTTATACCGTAGCGGTTCTGGTCTCTACTACAGTACAGAGTCCAGTCAGAGACGACAGGTAGTTAGAGGTGTTTTACCGTAGCGGTTCTGGTCTCTACTACAGTACAGAGTCCAGTCAGAGACGACAGGTAGTTAGAGGTGTTATACCGTAGCGGTTCTGGTCTCTACTACAGTACAGAGTCCAGTCAGAGACGACAGGTAGTTAGAGGTGTTATACCGTAGCGGTTCTGGTCTCTACTACAGTACAGAGTCCAGTCAGAGACGACAGGTAGTTAGAGGTGTTATACCGTAGCGGTTCTGGTCTCTACTACAGTACAGAGTCCAGTCAGAGACGACAGGTAGTTAGAGGTGTTATACCGTAGCGGTTCTGGTCTCTACTACAGTACAGAGTCCAGTCAGAGACGACAGGTAGTTAGAGGTGTTTTACCGTAGCGGTTCTGGTCTCTACTACAGTACAGAGTCCAGTCAGAGACGACAGGTAGTTAGAGGTGTTTTACCGTAGTGGTTCTGGTCTCTACTACAGTACAGAGTCCAGTCAGAGACGACAGGTAGTTAGAGGTGTTTTACCGTAGTGGTTCTGGTCTCTACTACAGTACAGAGTCCAGTCGGAGACGACAGGTAGTTAGAGGTGTTTTACCGTAGAGGTTCTGGTCTCTACTACAGTACAGAGTCCAGTCGGAGACGACAGGTAGTTAGAGGTGTTATACCGTAGCGGTTCTGGTCTCTACTACAGTACAGAGTCCAGTCAGAGACGACAGGTAGTTAGAGGTGTTTTACCGTAGTGGTTCTGGTCTCTACTACAGTACAGAGTCCAGTCAGAGACGACAGGTAGTTAGAGGTGTTATACCGTAGCGGTTCTGGTCTCTACTACAGTACAGAGTCCAGTCAGAGACGACAGGTAGTTAGAGGTGTTATACCGTAGCGGTTCTGGTCTCTACTACAGTACAGAGTCCAGTCAGAGACGACAGGTAGTTAGAGGTGTTATACCGTAGCGGTTCTGGTCTCTACTACAGTACAGAGTCCAGTCAGAGACGACAGGTAGTTAGAGGTGTTTTACCGTAGTGGTTCTGGTCTCTACTACAGTACAGAGTCCAGTCAGAGACGACAGGTAGTTAGAGGTGTTATACCGTAGCGGTTCTGGTCTCTACTACAGTACAGAGTCCAGTCAGAGACGACAGGTAGTTAGAGGTGTTATACCGTAGCGGTTCTGGTCTCTACTACAGTACAGAGTCCAGTCAGAGACGACAGGTAGTTAGAGGTGTTATACCGTAGCGGTTCTGGTCTCTACTACAGTACAGAGTCCAGTCAGAGACGACAGGTAGTTAGAGGTGTTTTACCGTAGTGGTTCTGGTCTCTACTACAGTACAGAGTCCAGTCAGAGACGACAGGTAGTTAGAGGTGTTATACCGTAGCGGTTCTGGTCTCTACTACAGTACAGAGTCCAGTCAGAGACGACAGGTAGTTAGAGGTGTTTTACCGTAGTGGTTCTGGTCTCTACTACAGTACAGAGTCCAGTCAGAGACGACAGGTAGTTAGAGGTGTTTTACCGTAGTGGTTCTGGTCTCTACTACAGTACAGAGTCCAGTCGGAGACGACAGGTAGTTAGAGGTGTTTTACCGTAGAGGTTCTGGTCTCTACTACAGTACAGAGTCCAGTCGGAGACGACAGGTAGTTAGAGGTGTTATACCGTAGCGGTTCTGGTCTCTACTACAGTACAGAGTCCAGTCAGAGACGACAGGTAGTTAGAGGTGTTTTACCGTAGTGGTTCTGGTCTCTACTACAGTACAGAGTCCAGTCAGAGACGACAGGTAGTTAGAGGTGTTATACCGTAGCGGTTCTGGTCTCTACTACAGTACAGAGTCCAGTCAGAGACGACAGGTAGTTAGAGGTGTTATACCGTAGCGGTTCTGGTCTCTACTACAGTACAGAGTCCAGTCAGAGACGACAGGTAGTTAGAGGTGTTATACCGTAGCGGTTCTGGTCTCTACTACAGTACAGAGTCCAGTCAGAGACGACAGGTAGTTAGAGGTGTTTTACCGTAGTGGTTCTGGTCTCTACTACAGTACAGAGTCCAGTCAGAGACGACAGGTAGTTAGAGGTGTTATACCGTAGCGGTTCTGGTCTCTACTACAGTACAGAGTCCAGTCAGAGACGACAGGTAGTTAGAGGTGTTATACCGTAGCGGTTCTGGTCTCTACTACAGTACAGAGTCCAGTCAGAGACGACAGGTAGTTAGAGGTGTTATACCGTAGCGGTTCTGGTCTCTACTACAGTACAGAGTCCAGTCAGAGACGACAGGTAGTTAGAGGTGTTTTACCGTAGTGGTTCTGGTCTCTACTACAGTACAGAGTCCAGTCAGAGACGACAGGTAGTTAGAGGTGTTATACCGTAGCGGTTCTGGTCTCTACTACAGTACAGAGTCCAGTCAGAGACGACAGGTAGTTAGAGGTGTTTTACCGTAGCGGTTCTGGTCTCTACTACAGTAAAGAGTCCAGTCAGAGACGACAGGTAGTTAGAGGTGTTATACCGTAGTGGTTCTGGTCTCTACTACAGTACAGAGTCCAGTCAGAGACGACAGGTAGTTAGAGGTGTTATACCGTAGCGGTTCTGGTCTCTACTACAGTACAGAGTCCAGTCAGAGACGACAGGTAGTTAGAGGTGTTATACCGTAGTGGTTCTGGTCTCTACTACAGTACAGAGTCCAGTCAGAGACGACAGGTAGTTAGAGGTGTTATACCGTAGTGGTTCTGGTCTCTACTACAGTACAGAGTCCAGTCGGAGACGACAGGTAGTTAGAGGTGTTATACCGTAGAGGTTCTGGTCTCTACTACAGTACAGAGTCCAGTCGGAGACGACAGGTAGTTAGAGGTGTTATACCGTAGTGGTTCTGGTCTCTACTACAGTACAGAGTCCAGTCAGAGACGACAGGTAGTTAGAGGTGTTTTACCGTAGCGGTTCTGGTCTCTACTACAGTACAGAGTCCAGTCGGAGACGACAGGTAGTTAGAGGTGTTATACCGTAGCGGTTCTGGTCTCTACTACAGTACAGAGTCCAGTCAGAGACGACAGGTAGTTAGAGGTGTTATACCGTAGCGGTTCTGGTCTCTACTACAGTACAGAGTCCAGTCAGAGACGACAGGTAGTTAGAGGTGTTATACCGTAGCGGTTCTGGTCTCTACTACAGTACAGAGTCCAGTCAGAGACGACAGGTAGTTAGAGGTGTTTTACCGTAGTGGTTCTGGTCTCTACTACAGTACAGAGTCCAGTCAGAGACGACAGGTAGTTAGAGGTGTTATACCGTAGCGGTTCTGGTCTCTACTACAGTACAGAGTCCAGTCAGAGACGACAGGTAGTTAGAGGTGTTATACCGTAGCGGTTCTGGTCTCTACTACAGTACAGAGTCCAGTCAGAGACGACAGGTAGTTAGAGGTGTTTTACCGTAGCGGTTCTGGTCTCTACTACAGTAAAGAGTCCAGTCAGAGACGACAGGTAGTTAGAGGTGTTATACCGTAGTGGTTCTGGTCTCTACTACAGTACAGAGTCCAGTCAGAGACGACAGGTAGTTAGAGGTGTTATACCGTAGCGGTTCTGGTCTCTACTACAGTACAGAGTCCAGTCAGAGACGACAGGTAGTTAGAGGTGTTATACCGTAGTGGTTCTGGTCTCTACTACAGTACAGAGTCCAGTCAGAGACGACAGGTAGTTAGAGGTGTTATACCGTAGTGGTTCTGGTCTCTACTACAGTACAGAGTCCAGTCGGAGACGACAGGTAGTTAGAGGTGTTATACCGTAGAGGTTCTGGTCTCTACTACAGTACAGAGTCCAGTCGGAGACGACAGGTAGTTAGAGGTGTTATACCGTAGTGGTTCTGGTCTCTACTACAGTACAGAGTCCAGTCAGAGACGACAGGTAGTTAGAGGTGTTTTACCGTAGCGGTTCTGGTCTCTACTACAGTACAGAGTCCAGTCGGAGACGACAGGTAGTTAGAGGTGTTATACCGTAGTGGTTCTGGTCTCTACTACAGTACAGAGTCCAGTCAGAAACGACAGGTAGTTAGAGGTGTTATACCGTAGCGGTTCTGGTCTCTACTACAGTACAGAGTCCAGTCGGAGACGACAGGTAGTTAGAGGTGTTTTACCGTAGAGGTTCTGGTCTCTACTACAGTACAGAGTCCAGTCGGAGACGACAGGTAGTTAGAGGTGTTATACCGTAGCGGTTCTGGTCTCTACTACAGTACAGAGTCCAGTCAGAGACGACAGGTAGTTAGAGGTGTTATACCGTAGCGGTTCTGGTCTCTACTACAGTACAGAGTCCAGTCAGAGACGACAGGTAGTTAGAGGTGTTATACCGTAGCGGTTCTGGTCTCTACTACAGTACAGAGTCCAGTCAGAGACGACAGGTAGTTAGAGGTGTTATACCGTAGTGGTTCTGGTCTCTACTACAGTACAGAGTCCAGTCAGAAACGACAGGTAGTTAGAGGTGATATACCGTAGTGGTTCTGGTCTCTACTACAGTACAGAGTCCAGTCAGAGACGACAGGTAGTTAGAGGTGTTTTACCGTAGCGGTTCTGGTCTCTACTACAGTAAAGAGTCCAGTCAGAGACGACAGGTAGTTAGAGGTGTTATACCGTAGCGGTTCTGGTCTCTACTACAGTACAGAGTCCAGTCAGAGACGACAGGTAGTTAGAGGTGTTTTACCGTAGCGGTTCTGGTCTCTACTACAGTAAAGAGTCCAGTCAGAGACGACAGGTAGTTAGAGGTGTTATACCGTAGTGGTTCTGGTCTCTACTACAGTACAGAGTCCAGTCAGAAACGACAGGTAGTTAGAGGTGTTATACCGTAGAGGTTCTGGTCTCTACTACAGTACAGAGTCCAGTCGGAGACGACAGGTAGTTAGAGGTGTTTTACCGTAGTGGTTCTGGTCTCTACTACAGTACAGAGTCCAGTCAGAGACGACAGGTAGTTAGAGGTGTTATACCGTAGTGGTTCTGGTCTCTACTACAGTACAGAGTCCAGTCAGAGACGACAGGTAGTTAGAGGTGTTATACCGTAGTGGTTCTGGTCTCTACTACAGTACAGAGTCCAGTCAGAAACGACAGGTAGTTAGAGGTGTTATACCGTAGTGTTTCGGGTCTCTTCTTCACCTTGCCTCCCTTGTGATCCATCATGGCCCCCTCTATATCAGCCTGGATCAGGTTGGCCTGGAGGAGACAGACAGACAGACAGACAGACAGACAGACAGACAGACAGACAGACAGACAGACAGACAGACAGACAGACAGACAGTTAGTGATATGTTCTGTCTGTCTCTATGTGTGTGTGTGTGTGTGTGTGTGTGTGTGTGTGTGTGTGTGTGTGTGTGTGTGTGTGTGTGTGTGTGTGTGTGTGTGTGTGTGTGTGTGTGTGTGTGTGTGTGTGTGTGTGTGTGTGTGTGTGTGTGTGTGTGTGTGTGTGTGTGTGTGTGTGCGCACCTTGATCTCGTCACATTGGAACAGATGCAGGTCTGGTTTGCCCTGGCCCGGCTCCTTACACACCAGAGCCAAGATGGAGTCGTAGTTGCAGGATGACATCACTGCCTGGCAGTGCATGATGGTCCCCAACGGAAAGTTCTCCAACTCATTCTGAAACAATAACCAACAGGTCAGTTAACCAGCTTAAAAACTGTTCTGAGGCCAGCCCTAACCAACAGGTCAGTTAACCAGCTTAAAAACTGTTCTGAGGCCAGCCCTAACCAACAGGTCAGTTAACCAGCTTAAAAACTGTTCTGAGGCTAGCCCTAACCAACAGGTCAGTTAACAGAACCAGCTTAAAAACTGTTCTGAGGCCAGCCCTAACAAACAGGTCAGTTAACCAGCTTAAAAACTGTTCTGAGGCCAGCCCTAACCAACAGGTCAGTTAACAGAACTAGCTTAAAAACTGTTCTGAGGCCAGCCCTAACCAACAGGTCAGTTAACCAGCTTAAAAACTGTTCTGAGGCCAGCCCTAACCAACAGGTCAGTTAACAGAACCAGCTTAAAAACTGTACTGAGGCCAGCCCTAACAAACAGGTCAGTTAACCAGCTTAAAAACTGTTCTGAGGCCAGCCCTAACAAACAGGTCAGTTAACCAGCTTAAAAACTGTTCTGAGGCCAGCCCTAACAAACAGGTCAGTTAACCAGCTTAAAAACTGTTCTGAGGCCAGCCCTAACAAACAGGTCAGTTAACCAGCTTAAAAACTGTTCTGAGGCCAGCCCTAACCAACAGGTCAGTTAACCAGCTTAAAAACTGTTCTGAGGCCAGCCCTAACCAACAGGTCAGTTAACCAGCTTAAAAACTGTTCTGAGGCCAGCCCTAACCAACAGGTCAGTTAACCAGCTTAAAAACTGTTCTGAGGCCAGCCCTAACCAACAGGTCAGTTAACAGAACTAGCTTAAAAACTGTTCTGAGGCCAGCCCTAACAAACAGGTAAGTTAACAGAACCAGCTTAAAAACGGTTCTGAGGCCAGCCCTAACCAACAGGTCAGTTAACCATCTTAAAAACTGTTCTGAGGCCAGCCCTAACCAACAGGTCAGTTAACCAGCTTAAAAACGGTTCTGAGGCCAGCCCTAACCAACAGGTCAGTTAACCATCTTAAAAACTGTTCTGAGGCCAGCCCTAACAAACAGGTCAGTTAACAGAACCAGCTTAAAAACTGTTCTGAGGCCAGCCCTAACCAACAGGTCAGTTAACCAGCTTAAAAACTGTTCTGAGGCCAGCCCTAACAAACAGGTCAGTTAACCAGCTTAAAAACTGTTCTGAGGCCAGCCCTAACAAACAGGTCAGTTAACCAGCTTAAAAACTGTACTGAGGCCAGCCCTAACAAACAGGTCAGTTAACAGAACCAGCTTAAAAACTGTTCTGAGGCCAGCCCTAACCAACAGGTCAGTTAACCAGCTTAAAAACTGTTCTGAGGCCAGCCCTAACCAACAGGTCAGTTAACAGAACCAGCTTAAAAACTGTTCTGAGGCCAGCCCTAACCAACAGGTCAGTTAACCAGCTTAAAAACTGTTCTGAGGCCAGCCCTAACCAACAGGTCAGTTAACCAGCTTAAAAACTGTTCTGAGGCCAGCCCTAACCAACAGGTCAGTTAACCAGCTTAAAAACTGTTCTGAGGCCAGCCCTAACCAACAGGTCAGTTAACCAGCTTAAAAACTGTACTGTTACGGCTCTGCCATGCTCAGGGAAACGCCAGATGTATTAATACAAATAATATTAATACGTCACCTTACATACACCACCTCCGACCACATTTCCGGGTCAAGCATAAATTGGCTTTTAGAGAGCCACTAGACAGATGACTCAGTAATTCCATGATATGATATCCCTGTCCACTAGGTCCCATAATACCCCTGTCCACTAGGTCCCATGATATCCCTGTCCACTAGGTCCCATAATACCCCTGTCCACTAGGTCCCATGATATCCCTGTCCACTAGGTCCCATGATACCCCTTTCCACTAGGTCCCATGATACCCCTGTCCACTAGGTCCCATGATACCCCTGTCCACTAGGTCCCATGAGACCCCTGTCCACTAGGTCCCATGATACCCCTGTCCACCAGGTCCCATGATACCCCTGTCCAGATATCCCTGTCCACTAGGTCCCATGATACCCCTGTCCACTAGGTCCCATGATACCCCTGTCCACTTGTTCCCATGATACCCCTGTCCACTAGGTCCCATGATACCCCTGTCCACTAGGTCCCATGATACCCCTGTCCACTAGGTCCCATGATATCCCTGTCCACTAGGTCCCATGATACCCCTGTCCAGATATCCCTGTCCACTAGGTCCCATGATACCCCTGTCCAGATATCCCTGTCCACTAGGTCCCATGATATCCCTGTCCACTAGGTCCCATGATACCCCTGTCCACTAGGTCCCATGATATCCATGTCCACTAGGTCCCATGATACCCCTGTCCAGATATCCCTGTCCACTAGGTCCCATGATGCCCCTGTCCAGATATCCCTGTCCACTAGGTCCCATGATACCCCTGTCCACCAGGTCCCATGATACCCCTATCCAGATATCCCTGTCCACTAGGTCCCAAGATACCCCTGTCCACTAGGTCCCATGATACCCCTGTCCACTTGTTCCCATGATACCCCTGTCCACTAGGTCCCATGATACCCCTGTCCACTAGGTCCCATGATACCCCTGTCCACTAGGTCCCATGATATCCCTGTCCACTAGGTCCCATGATACCCCTGTCCAGATATCCCTGTCCACTAGGTCCCATGATACCCCTGTCCAGATATCCCTGTCCACTAGGTCCCATGATATCCCTGTCCACTAGGTCCCATGATACCCCTGTCCACTAGGTCCCATGATATCCCTGTCCACTAGGTCCCATGATACCCCTGTCCAGATATCCCTGTCCACTAGGTCCCATGATGCCCCTGTCCAGATATCCCTGTCCACTAGGTCCCATGATATCCCTGTCCACTAGGTCCCATGATACCCCTGTCCACTAGGTCCCATGATACCCCTGTCCACTAGGTCCCATGATACCCCTGTCCACTAGGTCCCATGATACCCCTGTCCACCAGGTCCCATGATACCCCTGTCCACCAGGTCCCATGATACCCCTGTCCAGATATCCCTGTCCACTAGTTCCCATGATACCCCTGTCCACTAGGTCCCATGATACCCCTGTCCACAAGGTCCCATGATACCCCTGTCCACCAGGTCCCATGATACCCCTGTCCACCAGGTCCCATGATACCCCTGTCCAGTAGGTCCCATGATATCCCTGTCCACTAGGTCCCATGATACCCCAGTCCACTAGGTCCCATGATACCCCTGTCCACTAGGTCCCATGATACCCCTGTCCACTAGGTCCCATGATACCCCTGTCCACTAGGTCCCATGATACCCCTGTCCAGATATCCCATGATACCCCTGTCCACTAGGTCCCATGATACCCCTGTCCACTAGGTCCCATGATACCCCTGTCCACTAGGTCCCATGATACCCCTGTCCACCAGGTCCAATGATACCCCTGTCCAGATATCCCTGTCCACTAGTTCCCATGATACCCCTGTCCACTAGGTCCCATGATACCCCTGTCCACTAGGTCCCATGATACCCCTGTCCACTAGGTCCCATGATACCCCTGTCCACTAGGTCCCATGATACCCCTGTCCACTAGGTCCCATGATACCCCTGTCCACTAGGTCCCATGATACCCCTGTCCACTAGTTCCCATGATACCCCTGTCCACTAGGTCCCATGATATCCCTGTCCAGATATCCCTGTCCACTAGGTCCCATGATACCCCTGTCCACTAGGTCCCATGATATCCCTGTCCACTAGGTCCCATGATGCCCCTGTCCACTAGGTCCCATGATACCCCTGTCCACTAGGTCCCATGATACCCCTGTCCACTAGGTCCCATGATACCCCTGTCCACTAGGTCCCATGATACCCCTGTCCACTAGGTCCCATGATACCCCTGTCCACAAGGTCCCATGATACCCCTGTCCACTAGGTCCCATGATACCCCTGTCCACTAGGTCCCATGATACCCCTGTCCACTAGGTCCCATGATACCCCTGTCCACTAGGTCCCATGATACCCCTGTCCACTAGGTCCCATGATGCCCCTGTCCAGATGTCCCATGATGCCCCTGTCCAGATGTCCCATGATACCCCTGTCCAGATGTCCCATGATACCCCTGTCCACTAGGTCCCATGATACCCCTGTCCACTTGTTCCCATGATACCCCTGTCCACTAGGTCCCATGATACCCCTGTCCACTAGGTCCCATGATACCCCTGTCCACTAGGTCCCATGATATCCCTGTCCACTAGGTCCCATGATACCCCTATCCAGATATCCCTGTCCACTAGGTCCCATGATACCCCTGTCCAGATATCCCTGTCCACTAGGTCCCATGATATCCCTGTCCACTAGGTCCCATGATACCCCTGTCCACTAGGTCCCATGATATCCCTGTCCACTAGGTCCCATGATACCCCTGTCCAGATGTCCCATGATGCCCCTGTCCAGATGTCCCATGATCCCCTGTCCAGATGTCCCATGATACCCCTGTCCACTAGGTCCCATGATACCCCTGTCCACTAGGTCCCATGATACCCCTGTCCACTAGGTCCCATGATACCCCTGTCCACTAGGTCCCATGATACCCCTGTCCACCAGGTTCCATGATACCCCTGTCCACCAGGTCCCATGATACCCCTGTCCAGATATCCCTGTCCACTAGTTCCCATGATACCCCTGTCCACTAGGTCCCATGATACCCCTGTCCACAAGGTCCCATGATACCCCTGTCCACCAGGTCCCATGATACCCCTGTCCACCAGGTCCCATGATACCCCTGTCCAGTAGGTCCCATGATATCCCTGTCCACTAGGTCCCATGATACCCCTGTCCACTAGGTCCCATGATACCCCTGTCCACTAGGTCCCATGATACCCCTGTCCATTAGGTCCCATGATACCCCTGTCCACTAGGTCCCATGATACCCCTGTCCACCAGGTCCCATGATACCCCTGTCCACTAGGTCCCATGATACCCCTGTCCACTAGGTCCCATGATACCCCTGTCCACTAGGTCCCATGATACCCCTGTCCACCAGGTCCAATGATACCCCTGTCCAGATATCCCTGTCCACTAGTTCCCATGATACCCCTGTCCACTAGGTCCCATGATACCCCTGTCCACTAGGTCCCATGATACCCCTGTCCACTAGGTCCCATGATACCCCTGTCCACTAGGTCCCATGATACCCCTGTCCACTAGGTCCCATGATACCCCTGTCCACTAGGTCCCATGATACCCCTGTCCACTAGTTCCCATGATACCCCTGTCCAGATACCCCTGTCCACTAGGTCCCATGATACCCCTGTCCACTAGGTCCTATGATATCCCTGTCCAGATATCCCTGTCCACTAGGTCCCATGATACCCCTGTCCACTAGGTCCCATGATATCCCTGTCCACTAGGTCCCATGATATCCCTGTCCACTAGGTCCCATGATACCCCTGTCCACTAGGTCCCATGATACCCCTGTCCACTAGGTCCCATGATACCCCTGTCCAGATACCCATGATATCCCTGTCCACTAGGTCCCATGATACCCCTGTCCACTAGGTCCCATGATACCCCTGTCCACTAGGTCCCATGATACCCCTGTCCAGATGTCCCATCCCATGATACCCCTGTCCACTAGGTCCCATGATACCCCTGTCCACAAGGTCCCATGATACCCCTGTCCACTAGGTCCCATGATACCCCTGTCCACTAGGTCCCATGATACCCCTGTCCACTAGGTCCCATGATACCCCTGTCCACCAGGTCCCATGATACCCCTGTCCACTAGGTCCCATGATACCCCTGTCCACTAGGTCCCATGATACCCCTGTCCACTAGGTCCCATGATACCCCTGTCCACTAGGTCCCATGATATCCCTGTCCACTAGGTCCCATGATACCCCTGTCCACTAGGTCCCATGATACCCCTGTCCACTAGGTCCCATGATACCCCTGTCCACCAGGTCCCATGATACCCCTGTCCACCAGGTCCCATGATACCCCTGTCCAGATATCCCTGTCCACTAGTTCCCATGATACCCCTGTCCACTAGGTCCCATGATACCCCTGTCCACAAGGTCCCATGATACCCCTGTCCACTAGGTCCCATGATACCCCTGTCCACCAGGTCCCATGATACCCCTGTCCACTAGGTCCCATGATATTCCTGTCCACTAGGTCCCATGATACCCCTGTCCACTAGGTCCCATGATACCCCTGTCCACTAGGTCCCATGATACCCCTGTCCACTAGGTCCCATGATACCCCTGTCCACTAGGTCCCATGATACCCCTGTCCAGATGTCCCATGATACCCCTGTCCACGAGGTCCCATGATACCCCTGTCCACTAGGTCCCATGATACCCCTGTCCACTAGGTCCCATGATACCCCTGTCCACTAGGTCCCATGATACCCCTGTCCACTAGGTCCCATGATACCCCTGTCCACCAGGTCCCATGATACCCCTGTCCAGATATCCCTGTCCACTAGTTCCCATGATACCCCTGTCCACTAGGTCCCATGATACCCCTGTCCACTAGGTCCCATGATACCCCTGTCCACTAGGTCCCATGATACCCCTGTCCAGATATCCCTGTCCACTAGTTCCCATGATACCCCTGTCCACTAGTTCCCATGATACCCCTGTCCACTAGGTCCCATGATACCCCTGTCCACTAGTTCCCATGATATCCCTGTCCACTAGTTCCCATGATACCCCTGTCCACTAGGTCCCATGATACCCCTGTCCAGATACCCCTGTCCACTAGGTCCCATGATACCCCTGTCCACTAGGTCCCATGATACCCCTGTCCACTAGGTCCCATGATACCCCTGTCCACTAGGTCCCATGATATCCCTGTCCACTAGGTCCCATGATACCCCTGTCCACTAGGTCCCATGATACCCCTGTCCACTAGGTCCCATGATACCCCTGTCCGCCAGGTCCCATGATACCCCTGTCCACCAGGTCCCATGATACCCCTGTCCACTAGTTCCCATGATACCCCTGTCCACTAGGTCCCATGATACCCCTGTCCACAAGGTCCCATGATACCCCTGTCCACTAGGTCCCATGATACCCCTGTCCACCAGGTCCCATGATACCCCTGTCCACTAGGTCCCATGATATCCCTGTCCACTAGGTCCCATGATACCCCTGTCCACTAGGTCCCATGATACCCCTGTCCACTAGGTCCCATGATACCCCTGTCCACTAGGTCCCATGATACCCCTGTCCACTAGGTCCCATGATACCCCTGTCCACTAGGTCCCATGATACCCCTGTCCACTAGGTCCCATGATACCCCTGTCCACTAGGTCCCATGATACCCCTGTCCACTAGGTCCCATGATACCCCTGTCCACTAGGTCCCATGATACCCCTGTCCACTAGGTCCCATGATACCCCTGTCCACCAGGTCCCATGATACCCCTGTCCAGATATCCCTGTCCACTAGTTCCCATGATACCCCTGTCCACTAGGTCCCATGATACCCCTGTCCACTAGGTACCATGATACCCCTGTCCACTAGGTCCCATGATACCCCTGTCCACTAGGTCCCATGATACCCCTGTCCAGATATCCCTGTCCACTAGTTCCCATGATACCCCTGTCCACTAGGTCCCATGATACCCCTGTCCACTAGTTCCCATGATATCCCTGTCCACTAGTTCCCATGATACCCCTGTCCACTAGGTCCCATGATACCCCTGTCCAGATACCCCTGTCCACTAGGTCCCATGATACCCCTGTCCACTAGGTCCCATGATACCCCTGTCCACTAGGTCCCATGATACCCCTGTCCACTAGGTCCCATGATATCCCTGTCCAGATATCCCTGTCCACTAGGTCCCATGATACCCCTGTCCACTAGGTCCCATGATACCTCTGTCCACTAGGTCCCATGATACCCCTGTCCACTAGGTCCCATGATACCCCTGTCCACTAGGTCCCATGATACCCCTGTCCACTAGGTCCCATGATACCCCTGTCCACTAGGTCCCATGATACCCCTGTCCACTAGGTCCCATGATACCCCTGTCCACCAGGTCCCATGATACCCCTGTCCAGATATCCCTTTCCACTAGTTCCCATGATACCCCTGTCCACTAGGTCCCATGATACCCCCGTCCACTAGGTCCCATGATACCCCTGTCCACTAGGTCCCATGATACCCCTGTCCACTAGGTCCCATGATACCCCTGTCCAGATATCCCTGTCCACTAGTTGCCATGATACCCCTGTCCACTAGGTCCCATGATACCCCTGTCCACTAGTTCCCATGATATCCCTGTCCACTAGTTCCCATGATACCCCTGTCCACTAGGTCCCATGATACCCCTGTCCAGATACCCCTGTCCCCTAGGTCCCATGATACCCCTGTCCACTAGGTCCCATGATACCCCTGTCCACTAGGTCCCATGATACCCCTGTCCACTAGGTCCCATGATATCCCTGTCCAGATATCCCTGTCCACTAGGTCCCATGATACCCCTGTCCACTAGGTCCCATGATACCCCTGTCCACCAGGTCCCATGATACCCCTGTCCAGTAGGTCCCATGATATCCCTGTCCACTAGGTCCCATGATACCCCTGTCCACTAGGTCCCATGATACCCCTGTCCACTAGGTCCCATGATACCCCTGTCCACTAGGTCCCATGATACCCCTGTCCACTAGGTCCCATGATACCCCTGTCCAGATATCCCATGATACCCCTGTCCACTAGGTCCCATGATACCCCTGTCCACTAGGTCCCATGATACCCCTGTCCACTAGGTCCCATGATACCCCTGTCCACCAGGTCCAATGATACCCCTGTCCAGATACCCCTGTCCACTAGTTCCCATGATACCCCTGTCCATTAGGTCCCATGATACCCCTGTCCACTAGGTCCCATGATACCCCTGTCCACTAGGTCCCATGATACCCCTGTCCACTAGGTCCCATGATACCCCTGTCCACTAGGTCCCATGATACCCCTGTCCACTAGTTCCCATGATACCCCTGTCCAGATACCCCTGTCCACTAGGTCCCATGATACCCCTGTCCACTAGGTCCCATGATATCCCTGTCCAGATATCCCTGTCCACTAGGTCCCATGATACCCCTGTCCACTAGGTCCCATGATATCCCTGTCCACTAGGTCCCATGATGCCCCTGTCCACTAGGTCCCATGATACCCCTGTCCACTAGGTCCCATGATACCCCTGTCCACTAGGTCCCATGATACCCCTGTCCAGATACCCCTGTCCACTAGGTCCCATGATACCCCTGTCCACTAGGTCCCATGATACCCCTGTCCACAAGGTCCCATGATACCCCTGTCCACTAGGTCCCATGATATCCCTGTCCACTAGGTCCCATGATACCCCTGTCCACTAGGTCCCATGATACCCCTGTCCAATAGGTCCCATGATACCCCTGTCCACCAGGTCCCATGATACCCCTGTCCACTAGGTCCCATGATACCCCTGTCCACTAGGTCCCATGATACCCCTGTCCACTAGGTCCCATGATACCCCTGTCCACTAGGTCCCATGATATCCCTGTCCACTAGGTCCCATGATACCCCTGTCCACCAGGTCCCATGATACCCCTGTCCACCAGGTCCCATGATACCCCTGTCCAGATATCCCTGTCCACTAGTTCCCATGATACCCCTGTCCACTAGGTCCCATGATACCCCTGTCCACAAGGTCCCATGATACCCCTGTCCACTAGGTCCCATGATACCCCTGTCCACCAGGTCCCATGATACCCCTGTCCACTAGGTCCCATGATATCCCTGTCCACTAGGTCCCATGATACCCCTGTCCACTAGGTCCCATGATACCCCTGTCCACTAGGTCCCATGATACCCCTGTCCACTAGGTCCCATGATACCCCTGTCCACTAGGTCCCATGATACCCCTGTCCAGATATCCCATGATACCCCTGTCCACGAGGTCCCATGATACCCCTGTCCACTAGGTCCCATGATACCCCTGTCCACTAGGTCCCATGATACCCCTGTCCACTAGGTCCCATGATACCCCTGTCCACTAGGTCCCATGATAACCCTGTCCACCAGGTCCCATGATACCCCTGTCCAGATATCCCTGTCCACTAGTTCCCATGATACCCCTGTCCACTAGGTCCCATGATACCCCTGTCCACTAGGTCCCATGATACCCCTGTCCACTAGGTCTCATGATACCCCTGTCCAGATATCCCTGTCCACTAGTTCCCATGATACCCCTGTCCACTAGTTCCCATGATACCCCTGTCCACTAGGTCCCATGATACCCCTGTCCACTAGTTCCCATGATATCCCTGTCCACTAGTTCCCATGATACCCCTGTCCACTAGGTCCCATGATACCCCTGTCCAGATACCCCTGTCCACTAGGTCCCATGATACCCCTGTCCACTAGGTCCCATGATAACCCTGTCCGCCAGGTCCCATGATACCCCTGTCCACCAGGTCCCATGATACCCCTGTCCACTAGTTCCCATGATACCCCTGTCCACAAGGTCCCATGATACCCCTGTCCACTAGGTCCCATGATACCCCTGTCCACCAGGTCCCATGATACCCCTGTCCACTAGATCCCATGATATCCCTGTCCACTAGGTCCCATGATACCCCTGTCCACTAGGTCCCATGATACCCCTGTCCACTAGGTCCCATGATATCCCTGTCCACTAGGTCCCATGATACCCCTGTCCACCAGGTCCCATGATACCCCTGTCCACCAGGTCCCATGATACCCCTGTCCAGATATCCCTGTCCACTAGTTCCCATGATACCCCTGTCCACTAGGTCCCATGATACCCCTGTCCACAAGGTCCCATGATACCCCTGTCCACTAGGTCCCATGATACCCCTGTCCACCAGGTCCCATGATACCCCTGTCCACTAGGTCCCATGATATCCCTGTCCACTAGGTCCCATGATACCCCTGTCCACTAGGTCCCATGATACCCCTGTCCACTAGGTCCCATGATACCCCTGTCCACTAGGTCCCATGATACCCCTGTCCACTAGGTCCCATGATACCCCTGTCCAGATATCCCATGATACCCCTGTCCACGAGGTCCCATGATACCCCTGTCCACTAGGTCCCATGATACCCCTGTCCACTAGGTCCCATGATACCCCTGTCCACTAGGTCCCATGATACCCCTGTCCACTAGGTCCCATGATAACCCTGTCCACCAGGTCCCATGATACCCCTGTCCAGATATCCCTGTCCACTAGTTCCCATGATACCCCTGTCCACTAGGTCCCATGATACCCCTGTCCACTAGGTCCCATGATACCCCTGTCCACTAGGTCTCATGATACCCCTGTCCAGATATCCCTGTCCACTAGTTCCCATGATACCCCTGTCCACTAGTTCCCATGATACCCCTGTCCACTAGGTCCCATGATACCCCTGTCCACTAGTTCCCATGATATCCCTGTCCACTAGTTCCCATGATACCCCTGTCCACTAGGTCCCATGATACCCCTGTCCAGATACCCCTGTCCACTAGGTCCCATGATACCCCTGTCCACTAGGTCCCATGATAAACCTGTCCGCCAGGTCCCATGATACCCCTGTCCACCAGGTCCCATGATACCCCTGTCCACTAGTTCCCATGATACCCCTGTCCACAAGGTCCCATGATACCCCTGTCCACTAGGTCCCATGATACCCCTGTCCACCAGGTCCCATGATACCCCTGTCCACTAGATCCCATGATATCCCTGTCCACTAGGTCCCATGATACCCCTGTCCACTAGGTCCCATGATACCCCTGTCCACTAGGTCCCATGATACCCCTGTCCACTAGGTCCCATGATACCCCTGTCCACTAGGTCCCATGATACCCCTGTCCAGATGTCCCATGATACCCCTGTCCACTAGGTCCCATGATACCCCTGTCCACTAGGTCCCATGATACCCCTGTCCACTAGGTCCCATGATACCCCTGTCCACTAGGTCCCATGATACCCCTGTCCACTAGGTCCCATGATACCCCTGTCCACTAGGTCCCATGATACCCCTGTCCACCAGGTCCCATGATACCCCTGTCCAGATATCCCTGTCCACTAGTTCCCATGATACCCCTGTCCACTAGGTCCCATGATACCCCTGTCCACTAGGTCCCATGATACCCCTGTCCACTAGGTCCCATGATACCCCTGTCCACTAGGTCCCATGATACCCCTGTCCAGATATCCCTGTCCACTAGTTCCCATGATACCCCTGTCCACTAGGTCCCATGATACCCCTGTCCACTAGTTCCCATGATATCCCTGTCCACTAGTTCCCATGATACCCCTGTCCACTAGGTCCCATGATACCCCTGTCCAGATACCCCTGTCCACTAGGTCCCATGATACCCCTGTCCACTAGGTCCCATGATACCCCTGTCCACTAGGTCCCATGATACCCCTGTCCACTAGGTCCCATGATATCCCTGTCCAGATATCCCTGTCCACTAGGTCCCATGATACCCCTGTCCACTAGGTCCCATGATACCTCTGTCCACTAGGTCCCATGATACCCCTGTCCACTAGGTCCCATGATACCCCTGTCCACTAGGTCCCATGATACCCCTGTCCACTAGGTCCCATGATACCCCTGTCCACTAGGTCCCATGATACCCCTGTCCACTAGGTCCCATGATACCCCTGTCCACTAGGTCCCATGATACCCCTGTCCACTAGGTCCCATGATACCCCTGTCCAGATATCCCTGTCCACTAGTTGCCATGATACCCCTGTCCACTAGGTCCCATGATACCCCTGTCCACTAGTTCCCATGATATCCCTGTCCACTAGTTCCCATGATACCCCTGTCCACTAGGTCCCATGATACCCCTGTCCAGATACCCCTGTCCACTAGGTCCCATGATACCCCTGTCCACTAGGTCCCATGATACCCCTGTCCACTAGGTCCCATGATACCCCTGTCCAGATATCCCTGTCCACTAGTTGCCATGATACCCCTGTCCACTAGGTCCCATGATACCCCTGTCCACTACTTCCCATGATATCCCTGTCCACTAGTTCCCATGATACCCCTGTCCACTAGGTCCCATGATACCCCTGTCCAGATACCCCTGTCCACTAGGTCCCATGATACCCCTGTCCACTAGGTCCCATGATACCCCTGTCCACTAGGTCCCATGATACCCCTGTCCACTAGGTCCCATGATATCCCTGTCCAGATATCCCTGTCCACTAGGTCCCATGATACCCCTGTCCACCAGGTCCCATGATACCCCTGTCCAGTAGGTCCCATGATATCCCTGTCCACTAGGTCCCATGATACCCCTGTCCACTAGGACCCATGATACCCCTGTCCACTAGGTCCCATGATACCCCTGTCCACTAGGTCCCATGATACCCCTGTCCACTAGGTCCCATGATACCCCTGTCCAGATATCCCATGATACCCCTGTCCACTAGGTCCCATGATACCCCTGTCCACTAGGTCCCATGATACCCCTGTCCACTAGGTCCCATGATACCCCTGTCCACCAGGTCCAATGATACCCCTGTCCAGATACCCCTGTCCACTAGTTCCCATGATACCCCTGTCCATTAGGTCCCATGATACCCCTGTCCACTAGGTCCCATGATACCCCTGTCCACTAGGTCCCATGATACCCCTGTCCACTAGGTCCCATGATACCCCTGTCCACTAGGTCCCATGATACCCCTGTCCACTAGTTCCCATGATACCCCTGTCCAGATACCCCTGTCCACTAGGTCCCATGATACCCCTGTCCACTAGGTCCCATGATATCCCTGTCCAGATATCCCTGTCCACTAGGTCCCATGATACCCCTGTCCACTAGGTCCCATGATATCCCTGTCCACTAGGTCCCATGATGCCCCTGTCCACTAGGTCCCATGATACCCCTGTCCACTAGGTCCCATGATACCCCTGTCCACTAGGTCCCATGATACCCCTGTCCAGATACCCCTGTCCACTAGGTCCCATGATACCCCTGTCCACTAGGTCCCATGATACCCCTGTCCACAAGGTCCCATGATACCCCTGTCCACTAGGTCCCATGATATCCCTGTCCACTAGGTCCCATGATACCCCTGTCCACTAGGTCCCATGATACCCCTGTCCACTAGGTCCCATGATACCCCTGTCCACCAGGTCCCATGATACCCCTGTCCACTAGGTCCCATGATACCCCTGTCCACTAGGTCCCATGATACCCCTGTCCACTAGGTCCCATGATACCCCTGTCCACTAGGTCCCATGATATCCCTGTCCACTAGGTCCCATGATACCCCTGTCCACTAGGTCCCATGATACCCCTGTCCACTAGGTCCCATGATACCCCTGTCCACCAGGTCCCATGATACCCCTGTCCACCAGGTCCCATGATACCCCTGTCCAGATATCCCTGTCCACTAGTTCCCATGATACCCCTGTCCACTAGGTCCCATGATACCCCTGTCCACAAGGTCCCATGATACCCCTGTCCACTAGGTCCCATGATACCCCTGTCCACCAGGTCCCATGATACCCCTGTCCACTAGGTCCCATGATATCCCTGTCCACTAGGTCCCATGATACCCCTGTCCACTAGGTCCCATGATACCCCTGTCCACTAGGTCCCATGATACCCCTGTCCACTAGGTCCCATGATACCCCTGTCCACTAGGTCCCATGATACCCCTGTCCAGATATCCCATGATACCCCTGTCCACGAGGTCCCATGATACCCCTGTCCACTAGGTCCCATGATACCCCTGTCCACTAGGTCCCATGATACCCCTGTCCACTAGGTCCCATGATACCCCTGTCCACTAGGTCCCATGATAACCCTGTCCACCAGGTCCCATGATACCCCTGTCCAGATATCCCTGTCCACTAGTTCCCATGATACCCCTGTCCACTAGGTCCCATGATACCCCTGTCCACTAGGTCCCATGATACCCCTGTCCACTAGGTCTCATGATACCCCTGTCCAGATATCCCTGTCCACTAGTTCCCATGATACCCCTGTCCACTAGTTCCCATGATACCCCTGTCCACTAGGTCCCATGATACCCCTGTCCACTAGTTCCCATGATATCCCTGTCCACTAGTTCCCATGATACCCCTGTCCACTAGGTCCCATGATACCCCTGTCCAGATACCCCTGTCCACTAGGTCCCATGATACCCCTGTCCACTAGGTCCCATGATAACCCTGTCCGCCAGGTCCCATGATACCCCTGTCCACCAGGTCCCATGATACCCCTGTCCACTAGTTCCCATGATACCCCTGTCCACAAGGTCCCATGATACCCCTGTCCACTAGGTCCCATGATACCCCTGTCCACCAGGTCCCATGATACCCCTGTCCACTAGATCCCATGATATCCCTGTCCACTAGGTCCCATGATACCCCTGTCCACTAGGTCCCATGATACCCCTGTCCACTAGGTCCCATGATACCCCTGTCCACTAGGTCCCATGATACCCCTGTCAACTAGGTCCCATGATACCCCTGTCCAGATATCCCATGATACCCCTGTCCACTAGGTCCCATGATACCCCTGTCCACTAGGTCCCATGATACCCCTGTCCACTAGGTCCCATGATACCCCTGTCCACTAGGTCCCATGATACCCCTGTCCACTAGGTCCCATGATACCCCTGTCCACTAGGTCCCATGATACCCCTGTCCACCAGGTCCCATGATACCCCTGTCCAGATATCCCTGTCCACTAGTTCCCATGATACCCCTGTCCACTAGGTCCCATGATACCCCTGTCCACTAGGTCCCATGATACCCCTGTCCACTAGGTCCCATGATACCCCTGTCCACTAGGTCCCATGATACCCCTGTCCAGATATCCCTGTCCACTAGTTCCCATGATACCCCTGTCCACTAGGTCCCATGATACCCCTGTCCACTAGTTCCCATGATATCCCTGTCCACTAGTTCCCATGATACCCCTGTCCACTAGGTCCCATGATACCCCTGTCCAGATACCCCTGTCCACTAGGTCCCATGATACCCCTGTCCACTAGGTCCCATGATACCCCTGTCCACTAGGTCCCATGATACCCCTGTCCACTAGGTCCCATGATATCCCTGTCCAGATATCCCTGTCCACTAGGTCCCATGATACCCCTGTCCACTAGGTCCCATGATACCTCTGTCCACTAGGTCCCATGATACCCCTGTCCACTAGGTCCCATGATACCCCTGTCCACTAGGTCCCATGATACCCCTGTCCACTAGGTCCCATGATACCCCTGTCCACTAGGTCCCATGATACCCCTGTCCACCAGGTCCCATGATACCCCTGTCCAGATATCCCTTTCCACTAGTTCCCATGATACCCCTGTCCACTAGGTCCCATGATACCCCTGTCCACTAGGTCCCATGATACCCCTGTCCACTAGGTCCCATGATACCCCTGTCCACTAGGTCCCATGATACCCCTGTCCAGATATCCCTGTCCACTAGTTCCCATGATATCCCTGTCCACTAGGTCCCATGATACCCCTGTCCACTAGTTCCCATGATATCCCTGTCCACTAGTTCCCATGATACCCCTGTCCACTAGGTCCCATGATACCCCTGTCCAGATACCCCTGTCCACTAGGTCCCATGATACCCCTGTCCACTAGGTCCCATGATACCCCTGTCCACTAGGTCCCATGATACCCCTGTCCACTAGGTCCCATGATATCCCTGTCCAGATATCCCTGTCCACTAGGTCCCATGATACCCCTGTCCACTAGGTCCCATGATACCCCTGTCCACTAGGTCCCATGATACCCCTGTCCACTAGGTCCCATGATACCCCTGTCCACTAGGTCCCATGATACCCCTGTCCACTAGTTCCCATGATACCCCTGTCCAGATATCCCTGTCCACTAGTTCCCATGATACCCCTGTCCACTAGGTCCCATGATACCCCTGTCCACAAGGTCCCATGATACCCCTGTCCACTAGGTCCCATGATACCCCTGTCCACCAGGTCCCATGATACCCCTGTCCACTAGGTCCCATGATATCCCTGTCCACTAGGTCCCATGATACCCCTGTCCACTAGGTCCCATGATACCCCTGTCCACTAGGTCCCATGATACCCCTGTCCACTAGGTCCCATGATACCCCTGTCCACTAGGTCCCATGATACCCTTGTCCAGATATCCCATGATACCCCTGTCCACTAGGTCCCATGATACCCCTGTCCACTAGGTCCCATGATACCCCTGTCCACTAGGTCCCATGATACCCCTGTCCACTAGGTCCCATGATACCCCTGTCCACTAGGTCCTATGATACCCCTGTCCACCAGGTCCCATGATACCCCTGTCCAGATATCCCTGTCCACTAGTTCCCATGATACCCCTGTCCACTAGGTCCCATGATACCCCTGTCCACTAGGTCCCATGATACCCCTGTCCACTAGGTCCCATGATACCCCTGTCCAGATATCCCTGTCCACTAGTTCCCATGATACCCCTGTCCACTAGGTCCCATGATACCCCTGTCCACTAGTTCCCATGATATCCCTGTCCACTAGTTCCCATGATACCCCTGTCCACTAGGTCCCATGATACCCCTGTCCAGATACCCCTGTCCACTAGGTCCCATGATACCCCTGTCCACTAGGTCCCATGATACCCCTGTCCACTAGGTCCCATGATACCCCTGTCCACTAGGTCCCATGATATCCCTGTCCAGATATCCCTGTCCACTAGGTCCCATGATACCCCTGTCCACTAGGTCCCATGATACCCCTGTCCACTAGGTCCCATGATACCCCTGTCCACTAGGTCCCATGATACCCCTGTCCACTAGGTCCCATGATACCCCTGTCCACTAGTTCCCATGATACCCCTGTCCAGATATCCCTGTCCACTAGGTCCCATGATACCCCTGTCCACTAGGTCCCATGATACCCCTGTCCACTAGGTCCCATGATACCCCTGTCCACTAGGTCCCATGATATCCCTGTCCAGATATCCCTGTCCACTAGGTCCCATGATACCCCTGCCCACTAGGTCCCATGATATCCCTGTCCACTAGATCCCATGATGCCCCTGTCCACTAGGTCCCATGATACCCCTGTCCACTAGGTCCCATGATACCCCTGTCCACTAGGTCCCATGATACCCCTGTCCAGATACCCCTGTCCACTAGGTCCCATGATACCCCTGTCCACTAGGTCCCATGATATCCCTGTCCACTAGGTCCCATGATACCCCTGTCCACTAGGTCCCATGATGTCCCTGTCCACTAGGTCCCATGATACCCCTGTCCACTAGGTCCCATGATACCCCTGTCCACTAGGTCCCATGATACCCCTGTCCAGATACCCCTGTCCACTCCCATGATACCCCTGTCCACTAGGTCCCATGATGCCCCTGTCCACTGGGTCCCATGATACCCCTGTCCACTAGGTCCCATGATATCCCTGTCCAGATATCCCTGTCCACTAGGTCCCATGATACCCCTGTCCACTAGGTCCCATGATATCCCTGTCCACTAGATCCCATGATGCCCCTGTCCACTAGGTCCCATGATACCCCTGTCCACTAGGTCCCATGATACCCCTGTCCACTAGGTCCCATGATACCCCTGTCCACTAGGTCCCATGATACCCCTGTCCACTAGTTCCCATGATACCCCTGTCCAGATATCCCTGTCCACTAGGTCCCATGATACCCCTGTCCACTAGGTCCCATGATACCCCTGTCCACTAGGTCCCATGATACCCCTGTCCACTAGGTCCCATGATATCCCTGTCCAGATATCCCTGTCCACTAGGTCCCATGATACCCCTGTCCACTAGGTCCCATGATATCCCTGTCCACTAGATCCCATGATTCCCCTGTCCACTAGGTCCCATGATACCCCTGTCCACTAGGTCCCATGATACCCCTGTCCACTAGGTCCCATGATACCCCTGTCCAGATACCCCTGTCCACTAGGTCCCATGATACCCCTGTCCACTAGGTCCCATGATATCCCTGTCCACTAGGTCCCATGATACCCCTGTCCACTAGGTCCCATGATGTCCCTGTCCACTAGGTCCCATGATACCCCTGTCAACTAGGTCCCATGATACCCCTGTCCACTAGGTCCCATGATACCCCTGTCCAGATACCCCTGTCCACTAGGTCCCATGATACCCCTGTCCACTAGGTCCCATGATATCCCTGTCCACTAGATCCCATGATGCCCCCGTCCACTAGGTCCCATGATACCCCTGTCCACTAGGTCCCATGATACCCCTGTCCACTAGGTCCCATGATACCCCTGTCCAGATACCCCTGTCCACTAGGTCCCATGATACCCCTGTCCACTAGGTCCCATGATATCCCTGTCCACTAGGTCCCATGATACCCCTGTCCACTAGGTCCCATGATGTCCCTGTCCACTAGGTCCCATGATACCCCTGTCCACTAGGTCCCATGATACCCCTGTCCACTAGGTCCCATGATACCCCTGTCCAGATACCCCTGTCCCATGATACCCCTGTCCACTAGGTCCCATGATGCCCCTGTCCACTAGGTCCCATGATACCCCTGTCCACTAGGTCCCATGATGCCCCTGTCCACTAGGTCCCATGATACCCCTGTCCACTAGGTCCCATGATACCCCTGTCCAGTAGGTCCCATGATACCCCTGTCCACTAGGTCCCATGATACCCCTGTCCACTAGGTCCCATGATACCCCTGTCCACTAGGTCCCATGATACCCCTGTCCACTAGGTCCCATGATACCCCTGTCCAGATACCCCTGTCCACTAGGTCCCATGATACCCGTCCAGTGTATCAGAGCTGGTTCCTTTAGACGGCACTCCTGCTCACCCACCTTGGTCTCTGGGTCGATGAGGCTGACTGTCTTCTCCTCCACCTGCAGCAGCATGTCCTGGGTCCATACCTAATATCAAACCAATAGGAACACATTGGATCTGTACAGCAGGTACTTTATCTAACCAATAGGAATGCATTGGATCTGTACAGCAGGTACTTTATCTAACCAATAGGAATGCATTGTATCTGTACAGCAGGTACTTTATCTAACCAATAGGAACACATTGGATCTGTACAGCAGGTACTTTATCTAACCAATAGGAACACATTGTATCAGCAGGTACTTTATCTAACCAATAGGAACACATTGTATCTGTACAGCAGGAACTTTTGGGAATCAGAATCATAGGGTTCGGGTTAGCGTTGGGGTTGGGGTTAGGGTTAGCGTTGGGGTTAGCGTTGGGGTTGGGGTTAGGGTTAGCGTTGGGGTTAGCGTTGGGGTTGGGGTTAGGGTTAGGGGTTAGGGGTTGGGGTTGGGGTTGGGGTTGGGGTTCGGGTTGGGGTTAGGGTTCGGGTTCGGGTTCGGGTCCGGGTCCGGGTCCGGGTCCGGGTTAGGGTTAGGGTTCGGGTTGGGGTTGGGGTTCAGGTTCGGGTTCAGGTTAGGGTTGGGGTTCAGGTTAGGGTTGGGGTTCAGGTTCGGGTTCGGGTTCAGGTTAGGGTTAGGGTTCGTGTCCTGTGCCTCACCTTTCCCTTGGCATCCAGCAGGCGGAGCTTCCTGATTCCATCCTCAGTGTTGATCATGGCTTCCTTCCTGTCCAGAACAAACGTGGTCAGGTGCTGAGAGGAGAGAGGAGAGGGTTTGGGACACGGAGAGGATAGGAGAGAGGAGATGATTTGGGAGACATATGGGATAGGAGAGAGGGTTTGGGACACAGAAAGGATAGGAGAGAGGGGAGATGGTTTGGGACACGGAAGGATAGGAGAGATGAGAGAGGGTTTGGGACACAGATGGATAGGAGAGATGGGAGAGGGTTTGGGACACAGTTAGTAACAATCTCTACCCTACCACTAACACACTGTGTATGTACAGTAGTAGACTGACCTCAACATGGTGTTAGTCATGCTGTATGTACAGTAGTAGACTGACCTCAACATGGTGTTAGTCATGCTGTATGTACAGTAGTAGACTGACCTCAACATGGTGTTAGTCATGCTGTATGTACAGTAGTAGACTGACCTCAACATGGTGTTAGTCATGCTGTATGTACAGTAGTAGACTGACCTCAACATGGTGTTAGTCATGCTGTATGTACAGTAGTAGACTGACCTCAACATGGTGTTAGTCATGCTGTATGTACAGTAGTAGACTGACCTCAACATGGTGTTAGTCATGCTGTATGTACAGTAGTAGACTGACCTCAACATGGTGTTAGTCATGCTGTATGTACAGTAGTAGACTGACCTCAACATGGTGTTAGTCATGCTGTATGTACAGTAGTAGACTGACCTCAACATGGTGTTAGTCATGCTGTATGTACAGTAGTAGACTGACCTCAACATGGTGTTAGTCATGCTGTATGTACAGTAGTAGACTGACCTCAACATGGTGTTAGTCATGCTGTATGTACAGTAGTAGACTGACCTCAACATGGTGTTAGTCATGCTGTATGTACAGTAGTAGACTGACCTCAACATGGTGTTAGTCATGCTGTATGTACAGTAGTAGACTGACCTCAACATGGTGTTAGTCATGCTGTATGTACAGTAGTAGACTGACCTCAACATGGTGTTAGTCATGCTGTATGTACAGTAGTAGACTGACCTCAACATGGTGTTAGTCATGCTGTATGTACAGTAGTAGACTGACCTCAACATGGTGTTAGTCATGCTGTATGTACAGTAGTAGACTGACCTCAACATGGTGTTAGTCATGCTGTATGTACAGTAGTAGACTGACCTCAACATGGTGTTAGTCATGCTGTATGTACAGTAGTAGACTGACCTCAACATGGTGTTAGTCATGCTGTATGTACAGTAGTAGACTGACCTCAACATGGTGTTAGTCATGCTGTATGTACAGTAGTAGACTGACCTCAACATGGTGTTAGTCATGCTGTATGTACAGTAGTAGACTGACCTCAACATGGTGTTAGTCATGCTGTATGTACAGTAGTAGACTGACCTCAACATGGTGTTAGTCATGCTGTATGTACAGTAGTAGACTGACCTCAACATGGTGTTAGTCATGCTGTATGTACAGTAGTAGACTGACCTCAACATGGTGTTAGTCATGCTGTATGTACAGTAGTAGACTGACCTCAACATGGTGTTAGTCATGCTGTATGTACAGTAGTAGACTGACCTCAACATGGTGTTAGTCATGCTGTATGTACAGTAGTAGACTGACCTCAACATGGTGTTAGTCATGCTGTATGTACAGTAGTAGACTGACCTCAACATGGTGTTAGTCATGCTGTATGTACAGTAGTAGACTGACCTCAACATGGTGTTAGTCATGCTGTATGTACAGTAGTAGACTGACCTCAACATGGTGTTAGTCATGCTGTATGTACAGTAGTAGACTGACCTCAACATGGTGTTAGTCATGCTGTATGTACAGTAGTAGACTGACCTCAACATGGTGTTAGTCATGCTGTATGTACAGTAGTAGACTGACCTCAACATGGTGTTAGTCATGCTGTATGTACAGTAGTAGACTGACCTCAACATGGTGTTAGTCATGCTGTATGTACAGTAGTAGACTGACCTCAACATGGTGTTAGTCATGCTGTATGTACAGTAGTAGACTGACCTCAACATGGTGTTAGTCATGCTGTATGTACGGTAGTAGACTGACCTCAACATGGTGTTAGTCATGCTGTATGTACGGTAGTAGACTGACCTCAACATGGTGTTAGTCATGCTGTATGTACAGTAGTAGACTGACCTCAACATGGTGCTAGTCTTGCTGTATGTACGGTAGTAGACTGACCTCAACATGGTGTTAGTCATGCTGTATGTACAGTAGTAGACTGACCTCAACATGGTGTTAGTCATGCTGTATGTACAGTAGTAGACTGACCTCAACATGGTGTTAGTCATGCTGTATGTACAGTAGTAGACTGACCTCAACATGGTGTTAGTCATGCTGTATGTACAGTAGTAGACTGACCTCAACATGGTGTTAGTCATGCTGTATGTACAGTAGTAGACTGACCTCAACATGGTGTTAGTCATGCTGTATGTACAGTAGTAGACTGACCTCAACATGGTGTTAGTCATGCTGTATGTACAGTAGTAGACTGACCTCAACATGGTGTTAGTCATGCTGTATGTACAGTAGTAGACTGACCTCAACATGGTGTTAGTCATGCTGTATGTACGGTAGTAGACTGACCTCAACATGGTGTTAGTCATGCTGTATGTACAGTAGTAGACTGACCTCAACATGGTGTTAGTCATGCTGTATGTACAGTAGTAGACTGACCTCAACATGGTGTTAGTCATGCTGTATGTACAGTAGTAGACTGACCTCAACATGGTACTGGGAGGTGTTCGTCATGCTGTATGTACAGTAGTAGACTGACCTCAACATGGTGTTAGTCATGCTGTATGTACAGTAGTAGACTGACCTCAACATGGTGTTAGTCATGCTGTATGTACAGTAGTAGACTGACCTCAACATGGTGTTAGTCATGATGTATGTACAGTAGTAGACTGACCTCAACATGGTACTGGGAGGTGTTCGTCATGCTGTATGTACAGTAGTAGACTGACCTCAACATGGTGTTAGTCATGCTGTATGTACAGTAGTAGACTGACCTCAACATGGTGTTAGTCATGCTGTATGTACAGTAGTAGACTGACCTCAACATGGTGTTAGTCATGCTGTATGTACAGTAGTAGACTGACCTCAACATGGTGTTAGTCATGCTGTATGTACAGTAGTAGACTGACCTCAACATGGTGTTAGTCATGCTGTATGTACAGTAGTAGACTGACCTCAACATGGTGTTAGTCATGCTGTATGTACAGTAGTAGACTGACCTCAACATGGTGTTAGTCATGCTGTATGTACAGTAGTAGACTGACCTCAACATGGTGTTAGTCATGCTGTATGTACAGTAGTAGACTGACCTCAACATGGTGTTAGTCATGCTGTATGTACAGTAGTAGACTGACCTCAACATGGTGTTAGTCATGCTGTATGTACAGTAGTAGACTGACCTCAACATGGTGTTAGTAATGCTGTATGTACAGTAGTAGACTGACCTCAACATGGTGTTAGTCATGCTGTATGTACAGTAGTAGACTGACCTCAACATGGTGTTAGTCATGCTGTATGTACAGTAGTAGACTGACCTCAACATGGTGTTAGTCATGCTGTATGTACAGTAGTAGACTGACCTCAACATGGTGTTAGTCATGCTGTATGTACAGTAGTAGACTGACCTCAACATGGTGTTAGTCATGCTGTATGTACAGTAGTAGACTGACCTCAACATGGTGTTAGTAATGCTGTATGTACAGTAGTAGACTGACCTCAACATGGTGTTAGTCATGCTGTATGTACAGTAGTAGACTGACCTCAACATGGTGTTAGTCATGCTGTATGTACAGTAGTAGACTGACCTCAACATGGTGTTAGTCATGCTGTATGTACAGTAGTAGACTGACCTCAACATGGTGTTAGTCATGCTGTATGTACAGTAGTAGACTGACCTCAACATGGTGTTAGTCATGCTGTATGTACAGTAGTAGACTGACCTCAACATGGTGTTAGTCATGCTGTATGTACAGTAGTAGACTGACCTCAACATGGTGTTAGTAATGCTGTATGTACAGTAGTAGACTGACCTCAACATGGTGTTAGTCATGCTGTATGTACAGTAGTAGACTGACCTCAACATGGTGTTAGTCATGCTGTATGTACAGTAGTAGACTGACCTCAACATGGTGTTAGTCATGCTGTATGTACGGTAGTAGACTGACCTCAACATGGTGTTAGTCATGCTGTATGTACAGTAGTAGACTGACCTCAACATGGTGCTAGTCTTGCTGTATGTACAGTAGTAGACTGACCTCAACATGGTACTGGGAGGTGTTCGTCATGCTGTATGTACAGTAGTAGACTGACCTCAACATGGTACTGGGAGGTGTTCGTCATGCTGTATGTACAGTAGTAGACTGACCTCAACATGGTACTGGGAGGTGTTCGTCATGCTGTATGTACAGTAGTAGACTGACCTCAACATGGTACTGGGAGGTGTTCGTCATGCTGTATGTACAGTAGTAGACTGACCTCAACATGGTACTGGGAGGTGTTCGTCATGCTGTATGTACAGTAGTAGACTGACCTCAACATGGTACTGGGAGGTGTTCGTCATGCTGTATGTACAGTAGTAGACTGACCTCAACATGGTACTGGGAGGTGTTCGTCATGCTGTATGTACAGTAGTAGACTGACCTCAACATGGTACTGGGAGGTGTTCGTCATGCTGTATGTACAGTAGTAGACTGACCTCAACATGGTACTGGGAGGTGTTCGTCATGCTGTATGTACAGTAGTAGACTGACCTCAACATGGTACTGGGAGGTGTTCGTCATGCTGTATGTACAGTAGTAGACTGACCTCAACATGGTACTGGGAGGTGTTCGTCATGCTGTATGTACAGTAGTAGACTGACCTCAACATGGTACTGGGAGGTGTTCGTCATGCTGTATGTACAGTAGTAGACTGACCTCAACATGGTACTGGGAGGTGTTCGTCATGCTGTATGTACAGTAGTAGACTGACCTCAACATGGTACTGGGAGGTGTTCGTCATGCTGTATGTACAGTAGTAGACTGACCTCAACATGGTACTGGGAGGTGTTCGTCATGCTGTATGTACAGTAGTAGACTGACCTCAACATGGTACTGGGAGGTGTTCGTCATGCTGTATGTACAGTAGTAGACTGACCTCAACATGGTACTGGGAGGTGTTCGTCATGCTGTATGTACAGTAGTAGACTGACCTCAACATGGTACTGGGAGGTGTTCGTCATGCTGTATGTACAGTAGTAGACTGACCTCAACATGGTACTGGGAGGTGTTCGTCATGCTGTATGTACAGTAGTAGACTGACCTCAACATGGTACTGGGAGGTGTTCGTCATGCTGTATGTACAGTAGTAGACTGACCTCAACATGGTACTGGGAGGTGTTCGTCATGCTGTATGTACAGTAGTAGACTGACCTCAACATGGTACTGGGAGGTGTTCGTCATGCTGTATGTACAGTAGTAGACTGACCTCAACATGGTACTGGGAGGTGTTCGTCATGCTGTATGTACAGTAGTAGACTGACCTCAACATGGTACTGGGAGGTGTTCGTCATGCTGTATGTACAGTAGTAGACTGACCTCAACATGGTACTGGGAGGTGTTCGTCATGCTGTATGTACAGTAGTAGACTGACCTCAACATGGTACTGGGAGGTGTTCGTCATGCTGTATGTACAGTAGTAGACTGACCTCAACATGGTACTGGGAGGTGTTCGTCATGCTGTATGTACAGTAGTAGACTGACCTCAACATGGTACTGGGAGGTGTTCGTCATGCTGTATGTACAGTAGTAGACTGACCTCAACATGGTACTGGGAGGTGTTCGTCATGCTGTATGTACAGTAGTAGACTGACCTCAACATGGTACTGGGAGGTGTTCGTCATGCTGTATGTACAGTAGTAGACTGACCTCAACATGGTACTGGGAGGTGTTCGTCATGCTGTATGTACAGTAGTAGACTGACCTCAACATGGTACTGGGAGGTGTTCGTCATGCTGTATGTACAGTAGTAGACTGACCTCAACATGGTACTGGGAGGTGTTCGTCATGCTGTATGTACAGTAGTAGACTGACCTCAACATGGTACTGGGAGGTGTTCGTCATGCTGTATGTACAGTAGTAGACTGACCTCAACATGGTACTGGGAGGTGTTCGTCATGCTGTATGTACAGTAGTAGACTGACCTCAACATGGTACTGGGAGGTGTTAGTCATGCTGTATGTACAGTAGTAGACTGACCTCAACATGGTACTGGGAGGTGTTAGTCATGCTGTATGTACAGTAGTAGACTGACCTCAACATGGTACTGGGAGGTGTTCGTCATGCTGTATGTACAGTAGTAGACTGACCTCAACATGGTACTGGGAGGTGTTCGTCATGCTGTATGTACAGTAGTAGACTGACCTCAACATGGTACTGGGAGGTGTTAGTCATGCTGTATGTACAGTAGTAGACTGACCTCAACATGGTACTGGGAGGTGTTCGTCATGCTGTATGTACAGTAGTAGACTGACCTCAACATGGTACTGGGAGGTGTTCGTCATGCTGTATGTACAGTAGTAGACTGACCTCAACATGGTACTGGGAGGTGTTCGTCATGCTGTATGTACAGTAGTAGACTGACCTCAACATGGTACTGGGAGGTGTTCGTCATGCTGTATGTACAGTAGTAGACTGACCTCAACATGGTACTGGGAGGTGTTCGTCATGCTGTATGTACAGTAGTAGACTGACCTCAACATGGTACTGGGAGGTGTTCGTCATGCTGTATGTACAGTAGTAGACTGACCTCAACATGGTACTGGGAGGTGTTCGTCATGCTGTATGTACAGTAGTAGACTGACCTCAACATGGTACTGGGAGGTGTTCGTCATGCTGTATGTACAGTAGTAGACTGACCTCAACATGGTACTGGGAGGTGTTCGTCATGCTGTATGTACAGTAGTAGACTGACCTCAACATGGTACTGGGAGGTGTTCGTCATGCTGTATGTACAGTAGTAGACTGACCTCAACATGGTACTGGGAGGTGTTCGTCATGCTGTATGTACAGTAGTAGACTGACCTCAACATGGTACTGAGAGGTGTTCGTCATGCTGTATGTACAGTAGTAGACTGACCTCAACATGGTACTGAGAGGTGTTCGTCATGCTGTATGTACAGTAGTAGACTGACCTCAACATGGTACTGAGAGGTGTTCGTCATGCTGTATGTACAGTAGTAGACTGACCTCAACATGGTACTGAGAGGTGTTCGTCATGCTGTATGTACAGTAGTAGACTGACCTCAACATGGTACTGAGAGGTGTTCGTCATGCTGTATGTACAGTAGTAGACTGACCTCAACATGGTACTGAGAGGTGTTCGTCATGCTGTATGTACAGTAGTAGACTGACCTCAACATGGTACTGGGAGGTGTTCGTCATGCTGTATGTACAGTAGTAGACTGACCTCAACATGGTACTGGGAGGTGTTCGTCATGCTGTATGTACAGTAGTAGACTGACCTCAACATGGTACTGAGAGGTGTTCGTCATGCTGTATGTACAGTAGTAGACTGACCTCAACATGGTACTGGGAGGTGTTCGTCATGCTGTATGTACAGTAGTAGACTGACCTCAACATGGTACTGGGAGGTGTTCGTCATGCTGTATGTACAGTAGTAGACTGACCTCAACATGGTACTGGGAGGTGTTCGTCATGCTGTATGTACAGTAGTAGACTGACCTCAACATGGTACTGGGAGGTGTTCGTCATGCTGTATGTACAGTAGTAGACTGACCTCAACATGGTACTGGGAGGTGTTCGTCATGCTGTATGTACAGTAGTAGACTGACCTCAACATGGTACTGGGAGGTGTTCGTCATGCTGTATGTACAGTAGTAGACTGACCTCAACATGGTACTGGGAGGTGTTCGTCATGCTGTATGTACAGTAGTAGACTGACCTCAACATGGTACTGGGAGGTGTTCGTCATGCTGTATGTACAGTAGTAGACTGACCTCAACATGGTACTGGGAGGTGTTCGTCATGCTGTATGTACAGTAGTAGACTGACCTCAACATGGTACTGGGAGGTGTTCGTCATGCTGTATGTACAGTAGTAGACTGACCTCAACATGGTACTGGGAGGTGTTCGTCATGCTGTATGTACAGTAGTAGACTGACCTCAACATGGTACTGGGAGGTGTTCGTCATGCTGTATGTACAGTAGTAGACTGACCTCAACATGGTACTGGGAGGTGTTCGTCATGCTGTATGTACAGTAGTAGACTGACCTCAACATGGTACTGGGAGGTGTTCGTCATGCTGTATGTACAGTAGTAGACTGACCTCAACATGGTACTGGGAGGTGTTCGTCATGCTGTATGTACAGTAGTAGACTGACCTCAACATGGTACTGGGAGGTGTTCGTCATGCTGTATGTACAGTAGTAGACTGACCTCAACATGGTACTGGGAGGTGTTCGTCATGCTGTATGTACAGTAGTAGACTGACCTCAACATGGTACTGGGAGGTGTTCGTCATCCTGTATGTACAGTAGTAGACTGACCTCAACATGGTACTGGGAGGTGTTCGTCATGCTGTATGTACAGTAGTAGACTGACCTCAACATGGTACTGGGAGGTGTTCGTCATGCTGTATGTACAGTAGTAGACTGACCTCAACATGGTACTGGGAGGTGTTCGTCATGCTGTATGTACAGTAGTAGACTGACCTCAACATGGTACTGGGAGGTGTTCGTCATGCTGTATGTACAGTAGTAGACTGACCTCAACATGGTACTGGGAGGTGTTCGTCATGCTGTTGAAGCTGTTCTTGGTGTAGTTCTTCCGTTGTTCTGGAGGACGACAGGACACAGTCAGAAGCAAAACAAACAGTATAGCATCTCGACAGAACTACAGTCAAATCATAGCATATATGTTCACATGGTACCATTACCTCAGGGATAACTACAGTCAAATCATAGCATTACCTCAGGGATAACTACAGTCATATCATAGCATTACCTCAGGGACAACTACAGTCATATCATAGCATTACCTCAGGGATAACTACAGTCATATCATAGCATTACCTCAGGGATAACTACAGTCATATCATAGCATTACCTCAGGGATAACTATAGTCATATCATAGCATTACCTCAGGGATAACTACAGTCATATCATAGCATTACCTCAGGGATAACTACAGTCATATCATAGCATTACCTCAGGGATAACTACAGTCATATCATAGCATTACCTCAGGGATAACTACAGTCATATCATAGCATTACCTCAGGGATAACTACAGTCATATCATAGCATTACCTCAGGGATAACTACAGTCATATCATAGCATTACCTCAGGGATAACTACAGTCATATCATAGCATTACCTCAGGGATAACTACAGTCATATCATAGCATTACCTCAGGGATAACTATAGTCATATCATAGCATTACCTCAGGGATAACTACAGTCATATCATAGCATTACCTCAGGGATAACTACAGTCATATCATAGCATTACCTCAGGGATAACTACAGTCATATCATAGCATTACCTCAGGGATAACTACAGTCATATCATAGCATTACCTCAGGGATAACTATAGTCATATCATAGCATTACCTCAGGGATAACTACAGTCATATCATAGCATTACCTCAGGGATAACTACAGTCATATCATAGCATTACCTCAGGGATAACTACAGTCATATCATAGCATTACCTCAGGGATAACTACAGTCATATCATAGCATTACCTCAGGGATAACTACAGTCATATCATAGCATGTCTGTCCACATGGTACCATAACTACAGTATCATTAAGTATTGTACATGTTAGGAATCATCCTCAGGGATAACTACAGTATCATTAAGTATGGTACATGTCAGGAATCATCCTCAGGGATAACTACAGTATCATTAAGTATGGTACATGTTAGGAATCATCCTCAGGGATAACTACAGTATCATTAAGTATGGTACATGTTAGGAATCATCCTCAGGGATAACTACAGTATCATTAAGTATGGTACATGTTAGGAATCATCCTCAGGGATAACTACAGTATCATTAAGTATGGTACATGTTAGGAATCATCCTCAGGGATAACTACAGTATCATTAAGTATGGTACATGTTAGGATTCATCCTCAGGGATAACTACAGTATCATTAAGTATGGTACATGTCAGGAATCATCCTCAGGGATAACTACAGTATCATTAAGTATGGTACATGTTAGGAATCATCCTCAGGGATAACTACAGTATCATTAAGTATGGTACATGTCAGGAATCATCCTCAGGGATAACTACAGTATCATTAAGTATGGTACATGTTAGGAATCATCCTCAGGGATAACTACAGTATCATTAAGTATGGTACATGTCAGGAATCATCCTCAGGGATAACTACAGTATCATTAAGTATGGTACATGTTAGGACTCATCCTCAGCTGTAGCTAACGTTGTTGTCAGACATGTCAGTCCCCTTAAATAGTGAGCTGCTGAACACAACAATTCCAGATGATGCCATGCTACACACTGTTCTGAAAGGAGATGAGTCTGGGAGTAGGGTGGTGGGCTGAGGGTGGTGGGGCTGAGGGTGGTGGGGCTGAGGGTAGTGGGCCTGAGGGTGGTGGGGCTGAGGGTGGTGGGCCTGAGTGTGGTGTGGCTGAGGGTGGTGGGCTGAGGGTGGTGGGGCTGAGGGTGGGGCCTGGTATCAGGGTGGTGGGGCTGAGGGTGGTGGGGCTGAGGGTGGTGGGCTGAGGGTGGTGGGGCTGAGGGTGGTGGGCTGAGGGTGGTGGGGCTGAGGGTGGGGCCTGGTATCAGGGTGGTGGGTCTGAGGGTGGTGGGCTGAGGGTGGTGGGCTGAGGGTGGTGGGGCTGAGGGTGGTGGGGCTGAGGGTGGGGCCTGGTATCAGGGTGGTGGGGCTGAGGGTGGTGGGGCTGAGGGTGGCGGCTGGTATCAGGGTGGTGGGGCTGAGGGTGGTGGGGCTGAGGGTGGCGGGGCTGAGGGTGGTGGGCTGAGGGTGGTGGGGCTGAGGGTGGTGGGGCTGAGGGTGGTGGGGCTGAGGGTGGGGCCTGGTATCAGGGTGGTGGGGCTGAGGGTGGTGGGGCTGAGGGTGGGGGCTGGTATCAGGGTGGTGGGGCTGAGGGTGGTGGGGCTGAGGGTGGTGGGGCTGAGGGTGGTGGGGCTGAGGGTGGGGCCTGGTATCAGGGTGGTGGGGCTGAGGGTGGTGGGGCTGAGGGTGTGGCCTGGTATCAGGGTGGTGGGGCTGAGGGTGGTGTGGCTGAGGGTGTGGCCTGGTATCAGGGTGGTGGGGCTGAGGGTGGTGGGGCTGAGGGTGTGGCCTGGTATCAGGGTGGTGGGGCTGAGGGTGGTGGGCTGAGGGTGGTGGGCTGAGGGTGGTGTGGCTGAGGGTGGTGGGGCTGAGGGTGGGGGGCTGAGGGTGGTGTGGCTGAGGGTGGTGTGGCTGAGGGTGGTGAGGGTGAGGGTGGTGGGCTGAGGGTGGTGGGGATGAGGGTGGTGGGGCTGAGGGTGGTGGGGCTGAGGGTGGTGGGGCCTGGTATCAGGGTGGTGGGCTGAGGGTGGTGGGGCTGAGGGTGGTGGGGCTGAGGGTGGTGGGCTGAGGGTGGTGGGGCTGAGGGTGGTGGGGCTGAGGGTGGTGGGGCTGAGGGTGGAGGGCTGAGGGTGGTGGGGCTGAGGGTGGTGGGACTAGGGTGGTAGGCTGAGGGTGGTGGGGCCTGGTATCAGGGTGGTGGGCTGAGGGAGGTGGGGCTGAGGGTGGTGGGGCTGAGGGTGGTGGGCTGAGGGTGGCTGGGCTGAGGGTGGTGGGGCTGAGGGTGGGGCCTGGTATCAGGGTGGTGGGGCTGAGGGTGGTGGGGCTGAGGGTGGGGGCTGGTATCAGGGTGGTGGGGCTGAGGGTGGTGGGGCTGAGGGTGGTGGGGCTGAGGGTGGTGGGGCTGAGGGTGGGGCCTGGTATCAGGGTGGTGGGGCTGAGGGTGGTGGGGCTGAGGGTGGGGCCTGGTATCAGGGTGGTGGGGCTGAGGGTGGTGGGGCTGAGGGTGTGGCCTGGTATCAGGGTGGTGGGGCTGAGGGTGGTGGGGCTGAGGGTGTGGCCTGGTATCAGGGTGGTGGGGCTGAGGGTGGTGGGGCTGAGGGTGTGGCCTGGTATCAGGGTGGTGGGGCTGAGGGTGGTGGGCTGAGGGTGGTGGGGCTGAGGGTGGTGGGGCTGAGGGTGGTGGGGCTGAGGGTGGTGGGCTGAGGGTGGTGGGGCTGAGGGTGGTGGGGCTGAGGGTGGTGGGCTGAGGGTGGTGGGGCTGAGGGTGGTGGGCTGAGGGTGGTGGGGCTGAGGGTGGTGGGGCTGAGGGTGGTGGGCTGAGGGTGGTGGGCTGAGGGTGGTGGGGCTGAGGGTGGTGGGCTGAGGGTGGTGGGGCTGAGGGTGGTGGGGCTGAGGGTGGTGGGGCTGAGGGTGGGGCCTGGTATCAGGGTGGTGGGCTGAGGGTGGCTGGGCTGAGGGTGGTGGGGCTGAGGGTGGGGCCTGGTATCAGGGTGGTGGGGCTGAGGGTGGGGGGCTGAGGGTGGGGGCTGGTATCAGGGTGGTGGGGCTGAGGGTGGTGGGGCTGAGGGTGGTGGGGCTGAGGGTGGGGCCTGGTATCAGGGTGGTGGGGCTGAGGGTGGTGGGGCTGAGGGTGGGGCCTGGTATCAGGGTGGTGGGGCTGAGGGTGGTGGGGCTGAGGGTGTGGCTTGGTATCAGGGTGGTGGGGCTGAGGGTGGTGGGGCTGAGGGTGTGGCCTGGTATCAGGGTGGTGGGGCTGAGGGTGGTGGGGCTGAGGGTGTGGCCTGGTATCAGGGTGGTGGGGCTGAGGGTGGTGGGCTGAGGGTGGTGGGGCTGAGGGTGGTGTGGCTGAGGGTGGTGGGGCTGAGGGTGGTGGGGCTGAGGGTGGTGGGGCTGAGGGTGGTGGGCTGAGGGTGTTGGGCTGAGGGTGGTGGGGCTGAGGGTGGTGGGCTGAGGGTGGTGGGCTGAGGGTGGTGGGGCTGAGGGTGGTGGGCTGAGGGTGGCTGGGCTGAGGGTGGTGGGGCTGAGGGTGGTGGGCTGAGGGTGGTGGGCTGAGGGTGGTGGGGCTGAGGGTGGTGGGCTGAGGGTGGTGGGGCTGAGGGTGGTGGGGCTGAGGGTGGGGCCTGGTATCAGGGTGTGGGGCTTAGGGTGGGGGCTGGTATCAGGGTGGTGGGGCTGCGGGTGGGGCCTGGTATCAGGGTGGTGGGGCTGAGGGTGTGGCCTGGTATCAGGGTGGTGGGGCTGAGGGTGTGGCCTGGTATCAGGGTGGTGGGGCCTGGTATCAGGGTGGTGGGGCTGAGGGTGGGGCCTGGTATCAGGGTGGTGGGGCTGAGGGTGGGGCCTGGTATCAGGGTGGTGGGGCTGAGGGTGTGGCCTGGTATCAGGGTGGTGGGGCTGAGGGTGTGGCCTGGTATCAGGGTGGTGGGGCTGAGGGTGTGGCCTGGTATCAGGGTGGTGGGGCTGAGGGTGGGGCCTGGTATCAGGGTGGTGGGGCTGAGGGTGGGGGCTGGTATCAGGGTGGTGGGGCTGAGGGTGTGGCCTGGTATCAGGGTGGTGGGGCTGAGGGTGTGGCCTGGTATCAGGGTGGTGGGGCCTGGTATCAGGGTGGTGGGGCTGAGGGTGGGGCCTGGTATCAGGGTGGTGGGGCTGAGGGTGTGGCCTGGTATCAGGGTGGTGGGGCTGAGGGTGTGGCCTGGTATCAGGGTGGTGGGGCTGAGGGTGTGGCCTGGTATCAGGGTGGTGGGGCTGAGGGTGTCGCCTGGTATCAGGGTGGTGGGGCTGAGGGTGTGGCCTGGTATCAGGGTGGTGGGGCCTGGTATCAGGGTGGTGGGGCTGAGGGTGGGGCCTGGTATCAGGGTGGTGGGGCTGAGGGTGTGGCCTGGTATCAGGGTGGTGGGGCTGAGGGTGTGGCCTGGTATCAGGGTGGTGGGGCTGAGGGTGTGGCCTGGTATCAGGGTGGTGGGGCTGAGGGTGTGGCCTGGTATCAGGGTGGTGGGGCTGAGGGTGTGGCCTGGTATCAGGGTGGTGGGGCTGAGGGTGTGGCCTGGTATCAGGGTGGTGGGGCTGAGGGTTTGGCCTGGTATCAGGGTGGTGGGGCCTGGTATCAGGGTGGTGGGGCTGAGGGTGTGGCCTGGTATCAGGGTGGTGGGGCTGAGGGTGTGGCCTGGTATCAGGGTGGTGGGGCTGAGGGTGTGGCCTGGTATCAGGGTGGTGGGGCTGAGGGTGTGGCCTGGTATCAGGGTGGTGGGGCTGAGGGTGGGGCCTGGTATCAGGGTGGTGGGGCTGAGGGTGTGGCCTGGTATCAGGGTGGTGGGGCTGAGGGTGTGGCCTGGTATCAGGGTGGTGGGGCTGAGGGTGTGGCCTGGTATCAGGGTGGTGGGGCCTGGTATCAGGGTGGTGGGGCTGAGGGTGGGGCCTGGTATCAGGGTGGTGGGGCTGAGGGTGTGGCCTGGTATCAGGGTGGTGGGGCTGAGGGTGTGGCCTGGTATCAGGGTGGTGGGGCTGAGGGTGTGGCCTGGTATCAGGGTGGTGGGGCTGAGGGTGTGGCCTGGTATCAGGGTGGTGGGGCTGAGGGTGTGGCCTGGTATCAGGGTGGTGGGGCTGAGGGTGTGGCCTGGTATCAGGGTGGTGGGGCTGAGGGTGGGGCCTGGTATCAGGGTGGTGGGGCTGAGGGTGTGGCCTGGTATCAGGGTGGTGGGGCTGAGGGTGGGGCCTGGTATCAGGGTGGTGGGGCTGAGGGGCCAGGGTGACTTCCTCTCAGAACAGAAGGAGGATCCTAGAGGGGCCAGGGTGACTTCCTCTCAGAACAGAAGGAGGATCCTAGAGGGGCCAGGGTGACTTCCTCTCAGAACAGAAGGAGGATCCTAGAGGGGCCAGGGTGACTTCCTCTCAGAACAGAAGGAGGATCCTAGAGGGGCCAGGGTGACTTCCTCTCAGAACAGAAGGAGGATCCTAGAGGGGCCAGGGTGACTTCCTCTCAGAACAGAAGGAGGATCCTAGAGGGGCCAGGGTGACTTCCTCTCAGAACAGAAGGAGGATCCTAGAGGGGCCAGGGTGACTTCCTCTCAGAACAGGAGGAGGATCCTAGAGGGGCCAGGGTGACTTCCTCTCAGAACAGAAGGAGGATCCTAGAGGGGCCAGGGTGACTTCCTCTCAGAACAGAAGGAGGATCCTAGAGGGGCCAGGGTGACTTCCTCTCAGAACAGAAGGAGGATCCTAGAGGGGCCAGGGTGACTTCCTCTCAGAACAGGAGGAGGATCCTAGAGGGGCCAGGGTGACTTCCTCTCAGAACAGGAGGAGGATCCTAGAGGGGCCAGGGTGACTTCCTCTCAGAACAGGAGGAGGATCCTAGAGGGGCCAGGGTGACTTCCTCTCAGAACAGGAGGAGGATCCTAGAGGGGCCAGGGTGACTTCCTCTCAGAACAGGAGGAGGATCCTAGAGGGGCCAGGGTGACTTCCTCTCAGAACAGAAGGAGGATCCTAGAGGGGCCAGGGTGACTTCCTCTCAGAACAGGAGGAGGATCCTAGAGGGGCCAGGGTGACTTCCTCTCAGAACAGAAGGAGGATCCTAGAGGGGCCAGGGTGACTTCCTCTCAGAACAGAAGGAGGATCCTAGAGGGGCCAGGGTGAATTCCTCTCAGAACAGAAGGAGGATCCTAGAGGGGCCAGGGTGACTTCCTCTCAGAACAGGAGGAGGATCCTAGAGGGGCCAGGGTGACTTCCTCTCAGAACAGGAGGAGGATCCTAGAGGGGCCAGGGTGACTTCCTCTCAGAACAGGAGGAGGATCCTAGAGGGGCCAGGGTGACTTCCTCTCAGAACAGGAGGAGGATCCTAGAGGGGCCAGGGTGACTTCCTCTCAGAACAGGAGGAGGATCCTAGAGGGGCCAGGGTGACTTCCTCTCAGAACAGGAGGATCCTAGAGGGGCCAGGGTGACTTCCTCTCAGAACAGGAGGAGGATCCTAGAGGGGCCAGGGTGACTTCCTCTCAGAACAGAAGGAGGATCCTAGAGGGGCCAGGGTGACTTCCTCTCAGAACAGGAGGAGGATCCTAGAGGGGCCAGGGTGACTTCCTCTCAAGAACAGGAAGGAGGATCCTAGAGGGGCCAGGGTGACTTCCTCTCAGAACAGGAGGAGGATCCTAGAGGGGCCAGGGTGACTTCCTCTCAGAACAGGAGGAGGATCCTA